>NW_026512790.1:25000-75770 GCF_027579735.1 Bombina bombina
GCTGTGTAGCCCCCAGCCTCCCTGATCCCCCCCAAACAGTTCTGTAACCCTCCCCCCTCTACCTTATTGTTTGCCATCTTGGGTACTGGCAGCTGTCTGCCAGTACCCAGTTTGCATACAATTAGCCTTTTTTTATATATATATATTTTTTTCCCCAGGTCCTTTAGATAACTTTGTCCACCCTCCTCTCTCCCTCCTTCCCTTAACACTGTGTTTCATAGTGTAGGGCTCCCGTGCCCCCATGCCCGCATCCGTACATGCTCCCAGCATCCCCCCGCGTGATCCCGCCCCCCTCTGACATGTCTATACCAGTGATAGCCGCTCACCCGCTTCCCTGCAATGACTCCCACCAACAATCGCACCATTGCTGGCCAATACAGAGAGGGCCACAGAGTGTCTCTCTCTGCATCGGTGTGTTAAAAAAGGTATTGCAGTTATGCCTCAATATCGAGGCATCACGGCAATACCTTGAAAGCAGCTGGAAGCAATCAGGATCGCTTCCACCGCTTGAAACCCCTGACGACGTAAAGGGTACGCCATTGGTCTTTAGAGACCAGTTTTTGTATGATGTACCCTGTACGACGTTGGTCATTAAGGGGTTATCCATAGTATTGTATGTTTTTGCTTATGAATGACATTTAACTTGTCCACATTGTAGAGGTCTTTCTTTTTCTATTTTGTAATGTGTATGATGTGCGTCCCTGCTAGCGAAGTGTTGTTGTTATCATCACTATTTTGCACCTTATTGTGTTTTTGTTTGCTCTTTCTCTGCATTTGTCTGGCACACACAGGCTTATTGGAATTATATATGTAATATCTATAGTTATATGATATGTATATTATATGCTTAGCTTCATCTATTTTTGTCCTCCTTAAATTTTTAATTTTTGATGTCCGGGCCTTTTCAAGTACAGCTTGTGGGTTTTTAAATCATTGTATTAAACAATGTGAATACAGCCTGATAAAGCAGCGTTATTGCGCTGAGGAACATGTCGTTTACTGATCCAGCAAGACATGGTGACATCACACACCAACATTAGATGTTCCTGTGGATGGAGTAGGATGATCCTTCACCTTGACTGCTTTGTTGCAGCATTGCCACGCTGAGTTTAGCTGAAAAACTCTAATCTTCCATCATGACCCACAAGCACTTGGGTGGTGTACAATTTCAAATGAGTGCATTTGTTGCTTTCTTCTTCGTCTGACCCATTGTAGATGTTACTACCCTATGAGGCACTTCTTGTAATTTGTTTTTTTAAGATGGCAACACCCAGTGCGACGATGTTGAGCTTCCTCAACTGACACATTTAAGGGGTTGCAGTAAGAAAGAGAGTTGCAGGTACAAGAGGAATAACAATAGCATGTCTAGGAATAAACAAGATATTGTAGCTGTGCCCAGTAGTTTAATGTCCCTTTCAGCGGCTCAACAGTTTGTTCTTTTTCTTTCTGGTGAGCTCCAGAGTGATAGGTCCAAAAGTAACTGTAAGTTTAGACATTTTTCTGAACACTTTACCTTCACCAAGAAGATCCCAACACGAAAAACACTTTCATTTAGATCTGTTAAACTTGTGAACACTTGTGCCAGATAGGACTGTGTATCATTGAACAGGATTTATTGATTGACAATGATTTGTATTTAAGGTATATTTGATTCACTATTCAAAGCTTATTCCTATTGTTTTTAAGTTATTGATAATATATGTAATTTATTGTAGTATAAATTTAGCTATTAGTGTTCTAAAAACTTACTTTATTTGGCCAAGATCTATTTGTTTTTCTTTATATGCTGATGTTTTATTTATGTATTTATTTATTTCTTAATTGATGATACTATGTATTATTAACAGGAACTGTCCAGTTTGTATACAGAACATAAAATGGATAAACAGTTTGTAGGTCTACACAGAACAATCTATGCTTTGGGCATTTTCCAAATGTGCATTATGACTGATTTATTGTAGGCTTTTTCAAATTTTTAAAACCGTTGAACGCAAAGGTCAGATCTGTGAAAACTCTGTAAGATTGCCAATTCTAATGAACCTGAAGCAAATCTATTTAGTAATTGTACTCTATAAATAAAGCAAGAAGTAAATATTTCCCACTGTAAAAGATAAGAGATGTTTTTTACATGTGTCAAAATCTAAAGCAATGATGTGCTTCAAATTTGTCATGACAATAAAGGCAGTAAGCCTGATTCAGCTTAGCTTGCCATCTAAATCCATTCTCTAGAACAGAAGATATAAATCATGAAAGTTGCCCAAGAGAAATGTAGTTTAACTAGCAGTACTGTCACCTGTCAAGCAATTCTCACGTTAAGCCTAGATTGTTTGCTGTCAGTAAAAATCTATATCAATTTGTGTACTCATACATTAGCATTCATTCTACCAAGTGTTTAGTGGTGCTTAATCATGCTGGTGCAATTCAAATGCGGAATAAGTAATAGTAATAGAGTTCTTACAGAGACCTAAGATGCAGGTGGGTTACATAAATCCAGTTATCAACTGTACTACTAGATGATGCAATAGCTATGGCGAAGGTAGGGGTCTGACACAGACTTTGAACCCCCTTATAAAAGCTAGAGAGACATGAAAAAGAGGGGGTAACACCAAGAGTGGAGGATCACATGACTCTAGAATGCAGTTTATCATCATTGCTAAGGGGGAAATAGTAGGGAAAGGATTTTTCAGAGCCACTGTCTCTTCACATTCTTTGCTTAGAGACGCCCCTCTTTTGAAAGCTCTGAAGTTCCCAATTTGAACAAAAGTTATATGACCCTTATATGTTGTTGATGACAGCCATCACTAGATAACTTTTTAAGGTTGAAAAATTGATCACAAAGCTAAATATCAAGGGGACAGAGAGCAAATCATACCCTTTTTTTTATTTTATGTTCCTTCGTCCTCCATAACCTGCCTTAACACTAGACATGTGTAAAAGGTTCAACCTTCAAATTCTGGCAAGCTATGCACCTCTGAGGATTGGGGGAGCTACATTTATGAAAGAGGGTGCATAGTATATCTGTCATCCACCTAGGACTGCCACTGCCTCTGCCCTCTCATTGGTTGATGATTGCAACACACATATCAGAGATGTGTATTCATTTTTGGATGAATGCACATTCGTCACAAAAATGGGATTTTCGTTGCATTTTAACATAAGGAATATCCAAAGAATGCACCAACAAAAATTAAAGAAAAAATACTGATGAAAATTGTCAGTATTCATTTGTTTACTTTAATTATTTTTTTAGGATTTAATATTTACCTTAACATGCTATCCATGTTCTGGAGAATAGTGCAGCCACCAAATATTCTCAGAAACAAATTTTCCTTATTATTCGGAACAATCATTTCATCTGAAACAACATTTTCTGGGCTGCACATCTCTAAAAACTAGCAATCACCTGCTTAAAAATTATTCTTTTATTATTCAGAAAGAGCAATGCGATTTTAAAGAACTTTAAAACGTTTCTAATTTCTATTTAAAAATTTTCTTTGTTCCTTTGGTATCTTTTGTTGAAAATCAAGGACTTATTTATAGGAGCCGGCCCATTTCTATAGCACTATATGGCAGCAGTTTTGCAAGATTGTTATCCATTTGCAAGAGCACAAGATAGCAGCACTATTTCCTGCCATGTACACAGAATATAATGGTAATTAAGCAAATTTGATAATAGAAGAAAATTGGTAACTTTTTTAAAATGGTCTCCACTGTCTGAATCACACAAAAAAAAAATTGGGCTTCAAATCCCTTTCATATCCCTTTAAGGGGACAGTCAATGTCTTGTAATTACAAGACATTTCTGTTGTGCATACATTTTCTCAATTCTTTGTTTTCTACTTTTTTCTAAAGCTATTATAACAATTTCATTTACCATATATTCGGCTAGATTCCGAGTTTTTGTCGGTAATGTTGTGCGGTGTTAATGAGCATTTTTTTCTCACCGCTCTCTTAAGACAACACTGGTATTACAGGCTTCTCTAAACCCGGCGTCAGCCGCAAAAAAGTGAGCGTAGAGCAAAATTTAGCTCCACATCTCACCTCAATACCAGCGCTGCTTACGATAGCGGTAAGCTGGCTAAACGTGCTCGTGCACGATCTCCCCATAGGAAACAATGGGGCTGAGCTGGCTGAAAAAAAACTAACACCTGCAAAAAAGCAGCGTTCAGCTCCTAACGCAGCCCCATTGTTTCCTATGGGAAAATACATTTTACGTCTACACCTAACACCCTAACATGAACCCCGAGTCTAAACACCAATAATCTTACACTTATTAACCCCTAATCTGCTGCCCCCGACTTCATCGTCACCTGCATTATATTATTAAATATATTATTAATCCCTAATCTGGCGCTCCGGACACCGCCGCCACCTACATTATACCTATGAACCCCTAATCTGCTGCCCCTAACATCACCGACACCTACATTATATTTATTAACCCCTACTCTGCCGCCCCCAACGTTGCCGCAACCTAACTACAATTATTAACCCCTAATCTGCCGCCCCCAACGCCGCCGCCACTATAATAAAGTTCCTAACCCTAACACCCCCCTAATTTAAATATAATTTTAAATAATCTTAATAAAATTACTACAATTAAATAAATTAATCCTATTTAAAACTAAATACTTACCTATAAAATAAACCCTAAGCTAGCTACAATATAATATATAATTATTTTTATTTTACAGGCAAGTTTGTATTTATTTTAACTAGGTACAATAGTTATTAAATAGTTATTAACTATTTAATAACTACCTAGCTAAAATAAATACAAATTTACCTGTAAAATAAATCCTAACCTAAGTTACAATTACACCTAACACTACACTATAATTAAATAAATTAACTACAATTAAATAAAATTAAATAAAATTAACTAAATTACAGAAAATAAAAAAATAATTACAAATTTTTAAACTAATTACACCTAATCTAATCCCCCTAATAAAATAAAATAGCCCCCCAAAATAATACACATCCCTACCCTATACTAAATTACAAATAGCCCTTAAAAGGGCTTTTTGCGGGGCATTGCCCCAAAGTAATCAGCTCTTTTACCTGTAAAAAAAAATACAATACCCCCCCACATTAAAACCCACCACCCGAGGGGACACCCGGGCGGCGGCCATCTTGCAGGTGGCACTGAGCTTCAGCTCCTCAAGCTTCCTTCATTACTTTCCAAATTAAAGATACATTTCTATCAAGACCTTGTATAAAAAGGTGGAGAGGCTTGTCTGAAGAGGTTTACATTCCAGAAATAGGGTTTTGGAAGGTGACTGGGCTTCACGGCCCTCAGTACCGGACTTTACACTTTGAGGCCTTCCCCTATAATAGAAGCCTCAGCCTGTCCCCATAACGAGCTGTGCCTTGAGTGCGCAGTCCCAAAATAAGCCTAATATGTATTCAGCTGCTTCATTGCTAACAGAGCTTAGCAATCTTTTGGAAGACTACCAGGCTGCCTTTGAAATAACCTTACAAAATGGGCTATACCTACCCTCAGCTACTAACCGGGTGGGAGACCCGCGGAGAGACTGCGATCCTGTGGAGACAGAGAGAGACGCCTCGCTTGAGCCCGGACTGATAAACCACATCTCCCCGAGTGTGATACAGGCCTCTGCTACAAAGAGCTATGAGCGGTCTGCAGGACACTCACTTGCCTTAATGGAGATCGGGACATGTGATAAACTGAGAGTGGCCGATATCCCTGTCCAGAAGCCCCTTGATCCGCCTATAACCTTAAATACTTACCAATCGGATGGCGGCTCCTACACTAGCGACCGGCATGCTGAACAGAGGTTCCCACCACATGATGCAAGGAGCCGGCAAACTTCGGAGACTGCCCTGTCCGTCGCAGAACTGGACCGCAAAATGACCACTGTGCAGGCGAGACCTAATAAGGCATCAGAGATGGCTTCGGGAGGAACAGATAGTGCCTACCTCGTCATCCATCATGGGACTGCAGACCTTCATGTGGCAGAAGCACAGCCGAGCGCTGGGGCCTGGAACAACTCCAGTGTGAGCCCGGATGGCTTGCTCTTAGCGGGAGAAAGTGCCGCAGAGATGGCTTCAATAGTACTCTTACAACAAGCAGCCCTGTGCAGAGTTGGAGTGGGGTAAATATGTGAACAGCACTAGTAAGCAGCCGCCACTCTCCAAAAACGGCATCTTCTTTTTGTTTGTTTTTTCTCATACATCGGGCTGCTGGATACCAGTAGTTATGGCCACCCTGGGGCAGATCTAATTAGATGTTATACGGAGTGCCCTGAACCTGTCTAACTTGGCCCTAAGTCGGACTTGGCAATATATTTGTGCATAGACTCTCTGTCAAGTGTCCCCATATACCCCATGTTACTATGCTACTGTTTTCCTGCTTTTGGTGACTAGTGTGGCCTATAAAGTCTCCTCTGCTCTTCACTGTTTATGAACCCAATCTACTCCCTCCTCTGCTTGCCTATTCTTTACATTTATGTTTATTGTTCTACTTAGCAGATGATGTATAGCAGTAATCAAACTAACAGTTTTGGTATGCCTTGTTATATAAGCATACAATGCCTCTCACTATACTGTACTATAGTATGCTGTTGCCCTTAGAGCAAAACAGAGATCGCTCAGGCATCAGGGGTATATTTTTTATAGGAATTGTATATCTTCTTTAACTAACCTAGGTATTGTATATTGCCTATTACTTTAGTTGCTACAGCAATTGCCATAGCCATGTATTAAACCGTCAGACACCATAAGTTATTTGTACTTTTTAAACCCCAGTTTTTCTCTCTGGGCTCTCCCAACTGGTCTCTTTCTCCCTTCAAAAGTTGTTATTCCCCATATACTTATATTGCTCTCAGCCCCTCTAACTACTTACCATCCAACTGGGTGCTGTATGGGGTCCCCCCCCCCCTTTTAATTTGTATTAATGCTTGGTACAATATGCCTCATAGCAAACAAGCCTCATTACGATTTTTGTCCTCAACTACAAGTTGAATACATATTTCACCCTAGTTGAAGGTTATATCATCCCTGTTTTTATTATCCTCTAAGGTCTAACAGCCTTCAAATGTATCCTAAGGGTCCAAGAGTGGCCCTATTTGTTTGTGTTTTATTTTTATGTTTCCCCTCCATAACCCCCCATCAAGGTGAGTATACAATTAGAGAGGTCCAAGAGCGGCCGCTACAGATCATTAGGGGGGATCATTTATCTTTCATAATCAATCGTTTAAGGGGTGATTCCTATTATGGTATATTAGAAAATGAGGTCTTATTTAACTGGGAGCAATTGGATGTTTAGATAACACTGTTTTGATAAAGTAATTCTGACATATGCTAGATAAGAATACTGTTTTATTGACCTGTGACCCACCTGCATTTCTTGTATATTTATGTCCACATTGGAACTGTCTAATGCACCCTGCCTGTTATACTTTTGTTGAATGCCTCAATAAAAATATTTAAAAAAAAAAAAAAAAAAACCACCACCCACACACCCAAACCTACTCTAAAACCCACCCAATCCCCCCTTAATAAAACCTAACACTAACCCCTTTAAGATCATCCTACCTTGAGACGTCTTCACCCAACCGGGCACAAGTGGTCCTCCAGAAGGCCAGAAGTCTTCATCCTATCCGGGCAGAAGAGGACCTCGAGACAGTCAGAAGTCTTCATCCAGACGGCATTGTGTATCTTCATCCATCCGGAGCGGAGCGGGTCCATCTTCAAGCCAACCGACGCAGAGCATCCTCCTCTTCCAACAACTCCCAACGAATGAAGGTTCCTTTAAATGACGTCATCCAAGATGGCGTCCCTTGAATACCAATTGGCTGATAGGATTCTATCAGCAAATCGGAATTAAGGTAGGAAAAATCCTATTGGCTGATGCAATCAGCCAATAGAATTGAAGTTCAATCCTATTGGCTGATCCAATAAATTCTATTGGCTGATCCAATTAAGGTAGGAAAAATCCTATTGGCTGATGCAATCAGCCAATAGAATTGAAGTTCAATCCTATTGGCTGATCCAATAAATTCTATTGGCTGATCCAATTCCGATTGGCTGATAGAATCCTATCAGCCAATCGGAATTCGAGGGACGCCACCTTGGATGACGTCATTTAAAGGAACTGTCATTCGTCGTTAGTCTGTCAGCCAGGAAGGATGCTCCGCGCCGGAGGTCTTGAAGATGGAGTCGATAGATGGATGAAGATAGAAGATGCCGCTTGAATGAAGATGTCTGCCGGTCCGGATGTCCTCTTCTGCCTGGATAGGATGAAGACTTCTCCCGGTCTGGATGTCCTCTTCTGCCCCATCGGATGAAGACTTCGGCCCGGCTAGGTGAACACGGCTTAAGATAGGGTGATCTTCAGGGGGGTAGTGTTAGTTTTTTTTTAAGGGGGGATCGGGTGGGTTTTAGAGTAGGGGTGTGTGGGTTTTGGGTTGTAATGTTGGGGGGGTCTTGTATTTTTTTTACAGGTAAAAGAGTTGATTACTTTGGGGCAATGCCCCACAAAAAGCCCTTTTAAGGACTGGTAAAAGAGCTGATAACTTTTGTAATTTAGTATAGGGTAGGGAATTTTATTATTTTGGCTGGCTTTTTATTTTATTAGGGGGCTTAGATTAGGTGTAATTAGATTAAAATTCTTGTAATATTTTTTTATTTTTTGTAATTTAGTGTTTTTTTGTACTATAGTTTAGTTTATTGAATTGTATTTTAGTTTAGATAATTGTAGGTAATTTATTTAATTAATTTATTGATAGTGTAGTGTTAGGTGAATTTGTAACTTAAGTTAGGATTTATTTTCCAGGGAATTTTGTAATTATTTTAACTAAGTAGCTATTAAATAGTTATTAACTATTTAATAGCTATTGTACCTAGTTAAAATAAATACAAATTTGCCTGTAAAATAAATATAATTCCTAAAATAGATACAATGTAACTATTAGTTATATTGTAGCTATATTAGGGTTTATTTTATAGGTAAGTATTTAGTTTTAAATAGGAATAATTTATTTAATTATAGTAAATTTATTTCGTTTTATTTAAATTATATTTAATTTAGTGGGGTGTTAGGGTTAGACTTAGGTTTAGGGGTTAAAAACTTTATTATAGTAGCGGCGACGTTGGGTGTGGCAGATTAGGGGTTAATAATTGTAGGTAGATGGCGGCGATGTTAGGGAGGGCAGATTAGGGGTTAATAAAAATTTATTATAGTATTTGCGAGGTGAGAGTGCGGCAGTTTAGGGGATAATACATTTATTATAGTGGCGGCGATGTCCGGTCAGCAGATTAGGGGTTAATAAGTGTATCTAGGTGGAGGCGACATAAATATAATGTAGGTGTCGGCCATGTTAGGGGCAGCAGATTAGGGGTTCATAGGTATAATGTAGGTGGCGGCGGTGTCCGTCGGCAGATTAGGGGTTAAATAATTTTATTATAGGGTTTGCGATGTGGGGGGGCCTCGGTTTAGGGGTTCATAGGTAGTTTATGGGTGTTAGTGTACTTTATAGCACTGTAGTTAAGAGCTTTATGTTCCGGCGTTAGCCCATAAAACTCTTAACTACTGACTTTTTTTTGCGGTTGGAGTCTTGGCGGTAGAGGCTGTACCACTCACTTCTTCCAAGACTCGTAATACCAGCGTTAGGCAAATCCCATAGAAAAGATAGGATACGCAATTGACGTAAGGTGATCTGCGGGAGCTTCGAGTCGCGGAAAGAAAGTGAGCGGTAGACCCTTTCCTGCCTGACTCTAAATACCAGCGGGCATTAAAAAGCAGTGTTAGGGCCCCTTAACGCTGCTTTTTAAGGCTAACGCAGAACTCTAAATCTAGGCGTATATGTTCTCAGTCTTTTTATATTTGCACTTTTTCTGAGTATGTGCAAGAAATCACAGAATATACGTAAATGCACTCGTGATTGGCTGATGGCTGTCACATGATACAGGAGGAGTGGAAATAGACATAACTGAAATTTGTCAGAAAAAAATCTACTACTTATTTGAAGATCAGACTAAGTGCTATTGCATTGCTTTTTTTATCATGCATTTGTTGATTATGCAAATCTACTGTATTTACTGATCCTTTAACTGTGATTTTAAAAAATCAGAATGGCTAACCCAGACATCATCACAACAGTAACATGATTGATTCTACCAGTTACAAACTAATAGCTGACCAGGCCCTATTACAATACCCACACTTCAATACCCACCAACGCAAAAGGGTCTCCTCTTATGTCAACCTACCACCACTACAAACCCCTATTAATGCTAACTAACTTCACACACAATCATTAACCATCAGTGCAGTTACCACCAACATCTAACCCATTTGTCATGATAATATCCTGAGGTAAATAAACAGTATCTGGGATGTTGTGGTTTAATTTATTTTGGTTAAAAGAAAATTCCTTTGAGGCACTGAGTGTACCTACATTTGTTCAGTAAAGTCTGGTGAATATCTAAAATCAAGCTTCAGTCATGTTTATAGATCAGAGGCCCTTTATTTTCTTTGCTGAAATAACTTTGTTGCCAGACTAAGACCCCTCTTATAAAACTGCCAGGTGCTTGATGGTCAACATAAAATGACAACATACACATCCCTAACAGCATTCCAGCCACTCTAGAATATCTCAGGATATGTTTTAATCATTTTTTGTGTTAATGAGGGAACAAATATGTCAATCTAAAATTCAAAATTCAGCACACAATTTAAGGCATGGAACCTTGGATTAGCCAATTCAAAAGATGCAAAAAATAATGTTGATTCTAGCTTACAAATTTTAAAAAGGGGCCTTACTTTGTATCAGTGTCTATGGTAAAAAACAACAACGTTTTGGGCCTACTAATTAGTAGGCCCGAAGCATTGTAGATTTTTTTTTACCTTGGTGTCCCTTTTTAAAATCTGGAGGCTGGAACCAACTCTTTTTTTTTTTTTTACAAAAATGACAGCTTTTGCATGTTTAGTACCAAAATAATCTCCATATGGTTTCACAATGTGTGGATCAACAACATATTGTTACTTCATGTACCTAAGTAGAAATATGCAGTATCATATAATTTCAGCCAAGCTTGAAAACTAGTTTATGGCCTGCTGTAAAAGGGGTGGCTGCATTCTTAGCCCCATTCTGAAAGGGGACTGACGTGAAACCTGATCTCAGCCAAAAATTTATTTAATGTTAAAGCTATTAAGTTGCTGTGGGGCAGGCATGTGATTGGAATAATGGCAGTTTTGTGTCAGGTCAATAGCAAACAGTTTAGGTGGGGAAGCTCATTTTAGGTTGTATTGTGGTGTGAAACAGTTTGTGGTGGTTTGGGGTTATTTATGTCAGATTTAACTCAATATTTTTTTATCCGCGACACTGAATTTTGGAAGCTTAAATGTTCTTGCAATGGAGCAAAAAGTAGTCATAACTATTGCCCCAGATAATAGAAACAATCAAAGGATATTGTCACTATTATACCATAGCTCTAATAAAATGTAATATCAGCAAATATTACTTGAAAGCTACTGAAGTACTTGAGTTACTAGACTTTTGTGCAGCTTGAGTGTGATATGTGACCCACTGTTATTGTTAACAACACAATAGCTTGGATGCTTGGATTGCTTGCAAATTGCAAAGAATATAGGCCTTATATTGATAGTTTATTTAAACTTAATTAATTTGTATTTAGTTTAGTTGGTTTGCTTCAGATTGCCAAGAGACTACAATACTAGAAAGCTTCAAGATCTATTGCAATTGATTGTGAACTTTTAAGCACAATATACAAAACATAAAGAAACAAAAAACAAATATGCATAAATAACCTCAGGAATCAGATTGCGATAAAAAGTTAATTCTTCTGAACACACTTAAAAAAGAACTTGGAGGGAAAAAAGATGTTTATGCTTTCTTATGCTGCTATGAGGATCTTTTTACGGCACAGCAGAGAACAAATTATGGCAACCATTTTTTTTGTAATGATATTGGGTCTTCCCTATTGTTCTATAATCCTTATGTCTGTGAAGTTGGTCTGAACAGGGGTTTCATTTGGCTTTAGCAAATTAAATGGTTCCAGTGTGTATTAAGAAACACACTGAAATAAGATATATCCTAAATTCTTTAGGTATATTTCAGCAAACATTTACTGGCATAAATCATACTTTACTATTGTGGAGATGAAAATCATTATATTCAATATGAGCAATTTGAAATGTATGGACCAGCAACAGTATCTGCATCAAAGTAGAAAAGTCTTTGTACTTATCTGCTTGCATATATCAGGCCAGATTAGGAGTGGAGCGAAAACGTTTGCGCACAAGCCGTAAGGGGTTTATCACAGGGGTTTATGCTGGTCGGGCTTACCACTGTTATTACAAGTTGAAAGTATCACGTCTAACGATTTAATCTGTAGAACAGAATAAATGGAGCACATAAGAAGATCTAAGTGCAGTATTAAAAGTACATTTTATTTCTATACATAAAAACATAAGTATATGCACTCACAAAAGAACCCTCAAACATATGAAGTATGTTGTTGCAATCGATAAACACTCTGTGTCTTTGAAAAACATCCTGCTCAGATATCACACTTGGCCCTCTTATTTGTCAGGCTCCTTATGTTACTTACTGTGATAGTGTGGTCCTTTTAGGACATATCCGGCGTCTTATATTATATAGGGATAACAGGGTGCAAACAAAACTAAAGAGATCCTGTAAAATAAAAGCACAGCAAACTCGTAAAGCCGGCTCAAGCCTGACAGTGCTATGATCACATTCACGTCTTCTCGTAACAAACAGTGGGCGTGACCTAACGCGTTTCACTGGCTCCTTCCTGCTTCATCAGAGGCTATGCCCACACCTCCTTTCAATCTCCCTTCTGAACGTGATACTTGTTGCCTCCTCCAGCTTCTTATTGGTAGTCTGTGAGTGAGTGTGTGTCCATGGGAGTTGTGTATACTTCAAACTCCAATCATATTGTCCGTTTCATTTCCCTTTCCTGAAACTTGTTCAAACAATGGTTAAAATATATCGTGCATGGGAGCTTCTAAGCTCCGTAATACCAGCATCACTATGAGCTGTATACACCTAAATATAATATATGGAGAAAGCATATGAGTACAGTTAATAAATACAGGGAGTGCAGAATTATTAGGCAAGTTGTATTTTTGAGGATTAATTTTATTATTGAACAACAACCATGTTCTCAATGAACCCAAAAAACTAATTAATATCAAAGCTGAATAGTTTTGGAAGTAGTTTTTAGTTTGTTTTTAGTTATAGCTATTTTAGGGGGATATCTGTGTGTGCAGGTGACTATTACTGTGCATAATTATTAGGCAACTTAACAAAAAACAAATATATACCCATTTCAATTATTTATTTTTACCAGTGAAACCAATATAACATCTCAACATTCACAAATATACATTTCTGACATTCAAAAACAAAACAAAAACAAATCAGTGACCAATATAGCCACCTTTCTTTGCAAGGACACTCAAAAGCCTGCCATCCATGGATTCTGTCAGTGTTTTGATCTGTTCACCATCAACATTGCGTGCAGCAGCAACCACAGCCTCCCAGACACTGTTCAGAGAGGTGTACTGTTTTCCCTCCTTGTAAATCTCACATTTGATGATGGACCACAGGTTCTCAATGGGGTTCAGATCAGGTGAACAAGGAGGCCATGTCATTAGATTTTCTTTTTTTATACCCTTTCTTGCCAGCCACGCTGTGGAGTACTTGGACGCGTGTGATGGAGCATTGTCCTGTATGAAAATCATGTTTTTCTTGAAGGATGCAGACTTCTTCCTGTACCACTGCTTGAAGAAGCTGTCTTCCAGAAACTGGCAGTAGGACTGGGAGTTGAGCTTGACTCCATCCTCAACCCAAAAAGGCCCCACGAGCTCATCTTTGATGATACCAGCCCAAACCAGTACTCCACCTCCACCTTGCTGGCGTCTGAGTCAGACTGGAGCTCTCTGCCCTTTACCAATCCAGCCACGGGCCCATCCATCTGGCCCATCAAGACTCACTCTCATTTCATCAGTCCATAAAACATTAGAAAAATCAGTCTTGAGATATTTCTTGGCCCAGTCTTGACGTTTCAGCTTGTGTGTCTTGTTCAGTGGTGGTCGTCTTTCAGCCTTTCTTACCTTGGCCATGTCTCTGAGTATTGCACACCTTGTGCTTTTGGGCACTCCAGTGATGTTGCAGCTCTGAAATATGGCCAAACTGGTGGCAAGTGGCATCTTGGCAGCTGCACGCTTGACTTTTCTCAGTTCATGGGCAGTTATTTTGCGCCTTGGTTTTTCCACACGCTTCTTGCGACCCTGTTGACTATTTTGAATGAAACGCTTGATTGTTCGATGATCACGCTTCAGAAGCTTTGCAATTTTAAGAGTGCTGCATCCCTCTGCAAGATATCTCACTATTTTTGACTTTTCTGAGCCTGTCAAGTCCTTCTTTTGACCCATTTTGCCAAAGGAAAGGAAGTTGCCTAATAATTATGCACACCTGATATAGGGTGTTGATGTCATTAGACCACACCCCTTCTCATTACAGAGATGCACATCACCTAATATGCTTAATTGGTAGTAGGCTTTCGAGCCTATACAGCTTGGAGTAAGACAACATGCATAAAGAGGATGATGTGGTCAAAATACTCATTTGCCTAATAATTCTGCACTCCCTGTATATACACAAAAACACTTATAAAACGTTAGTAAAAATACATTGAATTATGCCCCCATGCGGAATACAGTAATTTAAAATATATAAATTCGATCTTCATCCTTAAAACCGTATATTTTATATTTGTTACTTTATAAATCTACTTAAACGTATAATATAAATCACAATGTCTCATATTCTAAAAGCCACTCATTTCATTTTAACATATATACAAGATTAATTACCAACTTAGATCTAAAATTTGAATTTAAGAATTATGACCAAAAATATGTAAAATATATATTGTGTCATTTTCTTGTATATATATATATATATATATATATATATATATATATAAAACGATATGATGGTTACCAAATTAACGGCTAGATTACGAGTCTTGCCTTAAGCTGAAAAAGCAGCATTAACAGGTCCTAACGCTGCTTTTTCACTACCGCTGATATTACGACTTACGTAAACTTTGTAAACCCTTTTTTCTATGGGACTTCCATAGTGCTGGTATTACAAGTCTGTCCTGGGAGGCCAAAAAGTGAGAGGTACACCCTCTACCTCCAAGATCCGTAACGCATTCTAAAGTCAGTAGTTATGAGTTTTACACTACAACGCCGTAGCGTAAAACTCATAACTAAAGTGCTAAAAAGTACACTAACACCCATAAACTACATATTAACCCCTAAACCGCTCAACTCCAGCCTCGCAAACACTAGTTAAATATTATTAACCACTAATCTGTCGCCCCTAATATCGCCGCCACCTACATTATACTTATTAACCCCTAATATGCCTTCCCCAACGTCACCGCCACTATATTAAATGTATTAAGCCCTAAACCTAAGTCTAACCCTAACCCTAACACCCCCTAACTTAAATATAATTTAAATAAATCTAAATAAAATTACTATCATTAACTACATTATTCCTATTTAAAACTAAATACTTACCTATAAAATAAACCCTAAGCTAGCTACAATATAACTAATAGTTACATTGTAGCTAGCTTAAAGTTTATTTTTATTTTACAGGCAAGTTTGTATTTATTTTAACTAGGTACAATAGTTATTAAATAGTTATTAACTATGTAATAACTACCTAGCTAAAATAAATACAAAGTTAACTGTAAAATAAAACCTAACCTAAGTTACAATAACACCTAACACTACACTACAATTAAATAAATTAACTAAATTAAAAACAATTAAATACATTAAATTAAATTAGTTAAATTACAAAAAAACAAACAAACACTAAATTAAAGAAAATAAAAAAACTAATTACAGATCATTAAACTAATTACACCTAATCTAATAGCCCTATCAAAATAAAAAAAGCCCCGCCAAAATAAAAAAAACCTAGCCTATACTAAACTATCAATAGCCCTTAATAGGGCCTTTTGCGGGGCATTGCCCCAAAGTAATCAGCTCTTTCACCTGTAAAAAAAAATACAAACAACCCCCCCAACAGTAAAACCCACCACCCACACAACCAACCCCCCAAATAAAATACTAACTAAAAAAACCTAAGCTCCCCATTGCCCTGAAAAGGGCATTTGGATGGGCATTGCCCTTAAAAGGGCATTTAGCTCTATTGCAGCCCAAAGCCCTAACCTAAAAAATAAACCCACCCAATATACCCTTAAAAAACAGCCAATAGAATGCGAGCTCAATCCTATAGGCTGATTGCATCAGCCAATAGGATTTTTTCTACCTTAATTCCGATAGGCTGATAGAATTCACTGTTGGGGGGGTGTTTGTATTTTTTTTACAGGTAAAAGAGCTGATTACTTTGGGGCAATGACCCGCAAAAGGCCCTTTTAAGGGCTATTGATAGTTTAGTTTAGGCTAGGGTTTTTTTATTTTGGGGGGGCTTTTTTATTTTGATAGGGCTATTAGATTAGATGTAATTAGTTTTTTATTTTCTGTAATTTAGTGTTAGTTTGTTTTTTAATTTAGCTTATTTAATTTAATTTATTTAATTGTTTTTAATTTAGTTAATTTATTTAATTGTAGTATAGTGTTAGGTGTTATTGTAACTTAGGTTAGGTTTTATTTTACAGGTAAATTTGTATTTATTTTAGTTAGGTAGTTATTAAATAGTTAATAACTATTTAATAACTATTCTACCTAGTTAAAATAAATACAAACTTGCCTGTAAAATAAAAATAAACCCTAAGCTAGCTACAATGTAACTATTAGTTATATTGTAGCTAGCTTAGGGTTTATTTTATAGGTAAGTATTTAGTTTTAAATAGGAATAATGTAGGTAATGATAAAAAAAAATTATATTTAAGTTAGGGGGTGTTAGGGTTAGACTTAGGTTTAGGGGTTAATACATTTAATATAGTGGCGGCGACGTTGGGGACGACAGATAAGGGGTTAATAAGTGTAGGTAGGTTGCGGCGACATTGGAGGCGGCAGATTAGGGGTTAATAATAAATATAATGTAGATGGCGGCGATGTTGGGGGCAGCAGATTAGGGGTTAATAAGTATAATGTAGGTGGTGGCGGTGTCCGGAGCAGAAGATTAGGGGTTAATAAGAATAATGTAGGTGTCAGCTATGTTGGGGGCGGCAGATTAGGGGTTAATAAGTGTAAGATTAGGGGTGTTTAGACTCGGGGTTCATGTTAGGGTTTTAGGTGTAAACATAACTTTAGTTTCCATGTAGTGTAAAGTAAAAGCTTGTAGAATCTTACTGCTCGAACACAGACGCTTCCTCAAACCGTCCAACCGGAAGAGAACTTGGAGGCCGCAAGGCCGCTTGGAATTGCCCCAGGAGTGCCGTAGTCGGTGTATGCCGAATCCAGCAACAAAATGATACAGGAGAAAAAGAATTTGACAGGCACTGCAATCCAGGTAAATTTGCAAATAAAAAGTCTCTTTTATTCAAAGATACAAGGTAAATACCAATCCAAGAAGAGGGAGACCTTAGTAAAGGTGACTCTTAACAGGTAAGGGTAACACACAGGTGACTGTCTAAAGACAGTCACCTGTGTGTTACCCTTACCTGTTAAGAGTCACCTTTACTAAGGTCTCCCTCTTCTTGGATTGGTATTTACCTTGTATCTTTGAATAAAAGAGACTTTTTATTTGCAAATTTACCTGGATTGCAGTGCCTGTCAAATTCTTTTTCTCCTATAACTTTAGTTTCCCCATGGGAATCAATGGGGCTGCGTTACTGAGATTTACGCTGCTTTTTGGCAGGTGTTAGACTTTTTCTCAGCCGGCTCTCCCCATTGATGTCTATGGGGAAATTGTGCACAAGCACGTACGACCAGCTCACCGCTGACTTAAAGGGACAGTCTACACCAGAATTGTTATTGTTTTAAAAGATAGATAATCCCTTTATTACCAATTCCCCAGTATTGCATAACCAACACAGTTATATTAATATACTTTTATCCTCTGTGATTATCTTGTATCTAAGCGTCTGCAAACTGCCCCTTTATTTCAGTTCTTTTGACAGACTTGCAGTTTAGCCAATCAGTGGCTGCTCCCAGATAACTTCACGTGCACGAGCACAGTGTTATCTATATGAAATACGTGAACTAACACCCTCTAGTGGTGAACAATTGTTCAAATGCATTCTGAAAAGAGGTGGCCTTCAAGGTCTAAGAAATTAGCATATAAACCTCCTAGGTTAAGCTTTCATCTAAGAATACCAAAAGAACAAAGCAAAATTGGTGATAAAAGTAAATTGGAAAATTGTTAAAAATTACATGCTCTATCTGAATCATGAAAGTTTATTTTGGCCTGGTATTAAGCAGCGCTGGTATTGAAGTGCGGTATGGAGCTCAATTTTGCTCTACGCTCACTTCTTGCCTTTTAACGCCGGGTTTGTAAAAACCCGTAATTCCAGCACTACAGGTAAGTGAGCAGTGAGAAAAAACTGCTCATTAGCACCGCATAGCTCCTAATGCAAAACTCGTAATCTGGCCGTAAGTTTTAAAATTGATAAACTGTATGCAATTTTTATTTGGATGCATATATTTTAAACACCATAAAAACTTTTAAAAATAATGTCTCTTTGAACACAGAAAAATACATTTCATGTCTACAAATAACAACAGTTAGAATAACCTTTATATAAAATTATGACTAAACAAAAATATTTGCATAATTATATTGCTAATACATTACTAAAGAGTTTTTTTTGAAAATAGATAAATAATATAGGGATTTATGTGTACTAAATACAGTGAGTGCAGAATTATTAGGCAAATGAGTATTTTGACCACATCATCCTCTTTATGCATGTTGTCTTACTCCAAGCTGTATAGGCTCGAAAGCCTACTACCAATTAAGCATATTAGGTGATGTGCATCTCTGTAATGAGAAGGGGTGTGGTCTAATGACATCAACACCCTATATCAGGTGTGCATAATTATTAGGCAACTTCCTTTCCTTTGGCAAAATGGGTCAAAAGAAGGACTTGACAGGCTCATCAAAGTAAAAAATAGGGAGATATCTTGCAGAGGGATGCAGCACTCTTAAAATTGCAAAGCTTCTGAAGCGTGATCATTGAACAATCAAGCGTTTCATTCAAAATAGTCAACAGGGTCGCAAGAAGCGTGTGGAAAAAACAAGGCGCAAAATAACTGCCCATGAACTGAGAAAAGTCAAGCATGCAGCTGCCAAGATGCCACTTGCCAGCAGTTTGGCCATATTTCATAGCTGCAACATCACTGGAGTGCCCAAAAGCACAAGGTGTGCAATACTCAGAGACATGGCCAAGGTAAGAAAGGCTGAAAGACGACCACCACTGAACAAGACACACAAGCTGAAACGTCAAGACTGGGCCAAGAAATATCTCAAGACTGATTTTTCTAAGGTTTTATGGACTGATGAAATGAGAGTGAGTCTTGATGGGCCAGATGGATGGGCCCGTGGCTGGATTGGTAAAGGGCAGAGAGCTCCAGTCCGACTCAGACGCCAGCAAGGTGGAGGTGGAGTACTGGTTTGGGCTGGTATCATCAAAGATGAGCTTGTGGAGCCTTTTCGGGTTGAGGATGGAGTCAAGCTCAACTCCCTGTCCTACTGCCAGTTTCTGGAAGACACCTTCTTCAAGCAGTGGTACAGGAAGAAGTCTGCATCCTTCGAGAAAAACATGATTTTCATGCAGGACAATGCTCCATCACACGCGTCCAAGTACTCCACAGCGTGGCTGGCAAGAAAGGGTATAAAAGAAGAAAATCTAATGACATGGCCTCCTTGTTCACCTAATCTGAACCCCATTGAGAACCTGTGGTCCATCATCAAATGTGAGATTTACAAGGAGGGAAAACAGTACACCTCTCTGAACAGTGTCTGGGAGGCTGTGGTTGCTGCTGCACGCAATGTTGATGGTGAACAGATCAAAACACTGACAGAATCCATGGATGGCAGGCTTTTGAGTGTCCTTGCAAAGAAAGGTGGCTATATTGGTCACTGATTTGTTTTTGTTTTGTTTTTGAATGTCAGAAATGTATATTTGTGAATGTTGAGATGTTATATTGGTTTCACTGGTAAAAATAAATAATTGAAATGGGTATATATTTGTTTTTTGTTAAGTTGCCTAATAATTATGCACAGTAATAGTCACCTGCACACACAGATATCCCCCTAAAATAGCTATAACTAAAAACAAACTAAAAACTACTTCAGCTTTGATATTAATTAGTTTTTTGGGTTCATTGAGAACATGGTTGTTGTTCAATAATAAAATTAATCCTCAAAAATACAACTTGCCTAATAATTCTGCACTCCCTGTAGATACATGCCTAAATAGAATGTTATCCCCCATGAAGAAATTTAAATGTCCAAAACAGCTGCCAAATCTATATCGCGATTGAGACCCCCTGGACCCATAGTACCCAATCTATGGATCCAAAAGGTCTCTCACTGTCTGAGCTGTAGGAGGTGATCACCCCCCTTATAGCTCTTTTCATGTTCATTTTCTAGTATAGTTAGACCTGTACTATCCTTACAGGTTTTATAGTTAGACCTGTACAATCCTTACATGATTTCCAGGTCCGCTTCTATATTTCTCAGATGTTAGCCAAACCTCATCTTGACGGGGCGTTTCGTACGCCCTATATATATTTTCTCGCACGGACATCTGAGAAGATAGACAACATAGTTTGTCTTACAATTCATCAACCCTTTTATCTTGAATTGTCTATCTTTCCTAGTTATACCAAAATGTTGGTTCTGAGTGTCCATATGGGTACAGCTCATGCAACCTTTCCTCCCACATCTAAAAAAGCCCTGTGTTTTTCTCTCAAGCCAATTTTCTGTTTTGTTCTGTTTCAAAATACTGGGACTAATCCTATTTTTTATATTTGAAAGTATCACATCCTCTGAGTTCTGGTCAACTGTTTTGCGAAATGAACACACATACAAAATACATTATACATGGCAAGGGACCTGAGACCATTCCTCCATACAGATCTCTCCATATCCTTTAAATGTCAGGGATAATGCTGGTGGACTCCCCTCTTCAGTTCACCCCACAGGTTTTCTATGGTTTTCAAGTCAGGGGCAGAACCTTGATTTTGTGGTCAATAAACCATTTTTGTGTTGATTTTGATGTGTATGCTTTGGATCATTGTTCTGCTGGAAGATCCAACCACGGCCCATGCTGCCATGTATCCTAACAAAATGTTCAGGTCCTCTGGCAGAAAAAGACCCCCAAAACATTAAAGAGTAACTAACATATTAAACCATTGGTCATAAGGTAATTTTCCATATGGCTACCTCTCTGTGTGCGCCAAACCTTTCTCTGTTTTTTTTTGCCAAAAAGCTCTATTTTGGTTTCATCTGACCATAGAACCTTATCCTGTTTGAAGTTCCAGTATTGTCTGGGAAACTGAAGATGCTTGAGTTTGTTTTTGGATGAGAGTAAAGTCTTTTTTCTTAAAACCCTTCAAAACAACTTGTGGTGATGTAAGTGACGTTTGTTTTGTAGTTTTGGAGATTCTCTGACCTCAAGATGCAACTAACTTCTGCAATTCTCCAGGTGTAATATTTGGAGATATTTTGGCCACACAAACCATCCTCTTCACAGTGCGTTGAGACAATATAGATACATGTCCTCTTCCAGGTTGATTCATAACATTTCCAGTTGACTGAAACTCCTTAATTATTGCCCTGATAGTGGAAAATGGTATTTTTTTTTATAGCCACTATGGAAGCGCACTCTTGCGAGCGCAATGCGTCCGTGCAATGCAAATGCGAGGTCATGTTGGCATTGCACATCACTGTAACATTTGTGTTTGCTGGTGTACGCTGGTATTAGAAAGTGGAGCGTAAATATCGCTTTAGCGAAAGGGATATTTTGTGCTCCACTTACAATCTGGTCCATATTGTACCAAAAAAACATTTATATATATATATATATATATATATATATATAAATAAATATTTATTTATGAATAAATAGAACATATTCTCTTATGTGAAGAACATTGGAATGTGAAATTTTCATATTTTCATCTCGGGTCAGCACATTTAAGTATATGCGATTGGGTTTGCGCGCGAGTAGGGTGTTAGGTTTCTTTTCCACTTTTTTTTGCTCCATTGACTTCTATGAGGGAATACATGAACGCACACACGATATTCTAACTTTGTTTTTTTACGCTCCTTGGGTTAGGGCTAGAACAAAAACAATTTACTTTCAACTCATAATACAAGCGCAATAAATAGCACTCCACTTGTAATCTGGCCCATCTTTTTTGCTTGAGAATGGGGAACTCATTTTCTTATATTTTTGTCTTATTTTCTAACTCATGTGAAATCAAACACAAGCATTTAAAAAAAAAAATAAGAAATGAAAAATTTTAAATATATAACTTAGTGTCCCTATTGCAGCATGTGCAAATACATTTTCTAAAAAACATCTATTAAAAAAACATTTAAAAACATAACGACACGTTTCTCAACTTTTAGTAGCTGTTTCTTCAGACTGATGCACATAGTATAAAACATTGTGCTTATAAAACACTGCAGTGCTTAGTATTATCACGATTAGGTGTCCCCATAGTATTATTCACAAGGAGCCAAGTTTAACTTTATGGTGATACACTAAGCACGGAGTGTATTTGATCATTGTAGATAGATAGGTGTTATGGTGTTATGTGATGTTATTGTTGATGTTGTTGCATTATCATGCAGTGTTGTTTACTTCTTCAGTAGGTATATGTTCATTCCATACCTGGGGGTCAATTTACTAAAGTGCGAGCGGACATGATACGATGTAGCATATCATGTCCGCTGCACAGCGATAAATGACGACAGCATACGCTGTCGGCATTTATCATTGCACCAGCAGTTTTTGTGAACTGCTGGTGCAATACCACCCCCTGCAGATTCGCGGCCACTAGCAGGGGGTGTCAATTAACCCGTACGGAGCTTGATAAATTGATCCCCATGTGTGTGTTTTTTGGTATGGAGTGAGGTAATTGTAGGCATGCTTGGAGCTTGGGTGGTTGGTTTGACACACAGGAGCATGTAGTTCTTGATTATGTTATTTGGGGTATATAAGCAGCCTGAAGAAACAGCTACTAATAGCTCAGAAAAACATTGCTATGTTTTTAAATGGTTTTTAGTAAATGTTTTTATAACATTCAAGTGCACATGCTGCTTTATTTTTACTGCATATGGTGAATGTTGGAGTCCTGGATTCACCTCTCTGATTTTTATGAGTGTGGGATCAGTCAGCTGGACAGCTGAGAGGTTTCAGCCTGCACATTGAGCACCGATTAAATAAGAGTACAGAATTACACCTGTGGATACAGCGGTTGAGCTGGAGGGTAACGACTGAACATTTGCTTTTACTGAGAATGACGCTGCTAGAAACCTTTTTTATTCAGATGTGTTTGAGAATGGATCAGAGACACCATCCTTGCTTTACTGAACTTTGCTCAAACTGAAAAAGGGGGACCTGGAATTACATGGGATCTATCTTTCAAACTACCATAAGAAGGGTCAAATCGAAAGGGGCTTCCAGATTAGGAATGTTCCCACAACTGGACACACTGAGTTTCAAATTCCTCAAGAATTATACTTTCTTGTGACATAAAGAGTAGAAAGAGGGCGCCACAATAGCGTGATACCGTCTGGAATGCAGGTACAGATATAAGTAAGTATTATGCTTACCAAATGGTGTGGCACTGTGCTGTGACCAGTGCAAGAGAGCAGGCTAGCACTTATCAGGTGCTGCAAAGGTGTAATCTTTTATGTGTTGTTCAGTTGGTATTGATAAACCACAACACAGGCAACTTCAAATAAAATAACTTTTAATACTTATGACGCGTTTCTCACTTTTTTTATCTGATGAAACGACCCGTTTGAGGTTGAGAAACGCGTCATAAGTATTAAAAGTTATTTTATTTGAAGTTGTCTGTGTTGTGGTTTATCAATACCAACTGAACAACACATAAAAGATTACACCTTTGCAGCACCTGAAGTCCAGCCAACAGGAGACATACACAAAGTTGCAACTAGGACAAGTGCCTTTGGAGCTTGGCTTCCACAGTGTACTAGCCACTGATAAGTGCTAGCCTGCTCTCTTGCACTGGTCACAGCACAGTGCCACACCATTTGGTAAGCATAATACTTACTTATATCTGTACCTGCATTCCAGACGGTATCACGCTATTGTGGCGCCCTCTTTCTACTCTTTATATTTTAACAGTTGTTCCACACTCTCTGGGATCAAGAGGAGCAGCCTGACTCACCATACCTATTAGGAGGATATCTTTATCCCTTCAATTTACAATCAGCTTATATGGACATTATACAGGACTAATAGGGTAGACTTGATCTACTATATTTAAAGTTTATTACCTTGTTTTATATTGAATATTGTTTTCTTCCTTTTAATATCAGCGCTCTTTTTTCCTTTATTGGGATATGTTCATTTTTTCTTGTGACATAATTGATATTTGTATATACAATATGGTCTGTGTTTTTTTTTAACTTTGTATTTTAATTGAACCCTGATTGGACACTGGCCCTTTATATTGAGGGACAGTGACATGATAGGTATTCCTATGATTAAGTGCCCAATACTGGCACAAAATATGTAAGGGTTAATGACCTTCTGTCTCTATGTTTTAATTGACTACTAAAAGCTATTTTTATTCAATATTGGTGTCCCCGGGAGTACAGCCATGTTTTGTTCTTTTATCTTTTGTTTTTTTTAATCTTTTGTTCCCACAAACACAGTAAATTACTTTCATGCACATATTGATCTCCTTAAATTTCATAAAGAGTAGAGACAATTTAAACCCATTAATATGCATCCTACCATAAAAACGTTTACTAGGATGCTAAAACATGAAATCACTAGTAGAGCCAAGGTTCCCACACAATCTAATTTGACATCCAGTGAACGGAATGCTATTAGGACCTTTGCTGAGCGCCCTACAATTGTGATATACCTGGTGGATAATAGTGGTGCTGTTGTAGTTTTAGACTATGATAAATACAGCCTAGTGATACAGTCACAGTTGTCTGATACCCACATGTATACTAGACTCATGGGTGACCCTACTTTGGCATTTAAATAACAAGTAAAGAATGTTTTGTGCTGGGGCCTTGAGAAGAAATGGCTTGACCAGAATACATTTCATTATCTTAAGATACAGTAGAACTTGTCAAACCCACCTGACAGACCAATTGTATCTGTGAGAGGTTCGCTACTGCAACCCCTTGCTACCTATATCGACAGATTACTACAACATCAAGTGATGAACATGCGATCATATAAAAGGAATTTTGGTGATATCATCAAGGCTTTGAAAGTATTACCCCAGGTCAATGACTGTAATTGGCTTGTCACTATGAATGTGACCAGCCTTTATAAAATTATTCCACACAAGAAGTGATTACTAGCAATTAAACTAGCACTTAACTCCTTTCCGTATGTAGGGCCACCTACAATCTTTATACTAAGATTACTTGAACTGTGCCTGAAAGTTAATTATTTCTGCTTTGAATGTTCTCTCTAGCTACAAGAGTCTGGGTCGGTTATAGGATCTAATATGGAACCATCTTATGCCAACCTTTATAAGGACAGATACAAAAATCTGATTTTTTTTTTTCCAATACCAAGACTATCCTGTATAAACGTTATAAAGACAGGGAGGCCTATTTATCAAGCCGTCAACCGCAAATACACTGCAATTCCGCAGCGTATTTGTGGTGAGCTTGAATCGCCTCATTTATCAAAGCCTACAGACCAGCAAAAGTTGAAATCTATGACGTAACATACGATCCGCCAGTCTCAGTCCGACACAGATCGATGCTTACTTCATTGCAGATGTTCCGAATACAAATTCGGCACTATCTGACTACTTTTGCTAGTTAACAAATATCTAACAGGTACGCTCGCCACTATTCCGGCCCAGCGTACCTGCTTTTCAATCCGCCACCCTGGAGGCGGCGGATGCCATAGGAATCAATGGGAGTCTGAAAGCAGCGAAAGCTTATGTTCGCTGCTGCTCAATATCCCATTAATTCCTATGGGAGAATACACCTACATAAAAGTATTAACCCCTATCCCGCCACTCCTGGAGCCTACCGCAACTAAATAAAGTTATTAACCCCTAAACCCCTGGCCTCCCACATCACTACTACTTACTAAACCTATTAACCCCTAAACCACCAGCCCCCCACATCGCCATAAACTAAATTAACCTATTAACCCCTAAACCTAACAACCTGCTAACTTTATATTAAATATTAACTCATCCCTATCTTATAATAAATTTAAACTTACCTTTAGATTTAAATTAAACTATATTAAACTATTAATTAATCTACTCTAACTGTTATACTAAAATTACAATAAACTATATTAAAATAATAATTAATCTACCCTGTTATACTAAAATTACATTAAACTACAAATTAAATAAAATATATTATAGAGTTAAAAACCTAACCCTACTCAAATAATTTAAATATACTATTAAAAATTAAAAAGTTACAAAAAACTAAGTTACACAAAACAACAAACACTAAGTTACAAAAAAAAAAACACTAAGTTACACAAAATAAAAAATAAATTATCAAATATTTAAACTAATGACACCTAATCTAAGAGCCCTATGAAAATAAAAAAGCCCCCCCAAAATAAAAAAAACCTAGCCTACAATAAACTACCAATAGCCCTTAAAAGGGCCTTTGTGGGGCATTGCCCCCAAGACATCAGCTCTTATACCTGTAAAAAAAAATACAAACAACCCCCCAACAGTAAAACCCACCACCCACACAACCAAACCCCCCAAATAAAAACCTAATCTAAAAAACCTAAGCTCCCCATTATCCTGAAAAGGGCATTTGGATGGGCATTGGCCTTAAAAGGGCATTTAGCTCTTTTTCCTTGCCCAAACCCTAATCTAAAAATGAAACCCACCCAATAAACCCTTTAAAAAAACCTAACACTAACCCCCGAACATCCACTTACAGTTTCTGAAGACCCAACATCCATCCTCAACAAAGCCGGCAGAGGTCCTTGTTAATAGTTTGTTTGGGATATCCCCTAACGATCATTCTATCTCTAAGTTGTTTACTTTCAGATAGAAAATCACTTTCAAGGGAACAGTTTCGCTTAGCTCGTAGGAACTGGCTCTTAGCAATACCTTTAAATACATGTTTGGGGTGACTGGAGTGGGCGTGTAAAAGACTATTGCCTGAGATGGGCTTTCTATAAAGAGTGGAAATGATTTTTCCACTCCCCACATCGCCCATCAAGGTAACATCTAAAAAATTACACAAGTATCGGCTAGCCGCTCCAAATTCCACACAGGGCGCCTCCTGGGCTCACGATAGTGACGTCAGACGCCACGAGTACCGGCATAAGGGCATAGCAAAAGGGCAAGAGGTGCAATGCTCAAAAAGCAGAAACCGACTGCTATAGGATGCATCAAAAATAATTACCAGAGCAGCACGGCAGTATTATTGAAACAAAATACTTTTATTTCACATGTAAGACATACATGCATGCAAGAATGGACAAAGCGTCTGACATGTTTCGCGCCCTCTAGTGGCGCTTCATCATAGACTGAGGATAATACTCTGAAGCCTACATTATATAACCGCCCAGGTAATTACAAACACAACACCTGGCACTTATACAAAACAGTTAAAATCAAAAATGCACTTCTTATTATTATACAAGTTCTCAATATTAACCCTCAGGCCAAAAAGATATGTCAAAGAATATTATGTTAATAGCAACACCATGAAAAAAATGCAAAAAAATAAAAATAAAAACAATAATAAACAAAAATTCACAATGTTACTTAATTCCACGCATCTATGTAGATCATAATTCACAATTTTAAACATTCAGAATTAATAAGTTTATGTATTTCATGCATCATGGAAAATGGATATATAAAGATTACAAAATCTAAACTTTGTTAGCAAGACATTTGGACCTATGTTAGTTAGCAAGATATTTAAAGTGACAGTACCACAAACAAATGTCACAAATAGGAAGATATTTTCAAATCATATATCCAAAAGGGGGAAAAATTAGGTGTGGTATACACAGCTTTTTATATTCATAAAGTTGATCTTACATTAATCTAATTTCCATTCACTTATGTTAGATCATAAAATAACTAGCTCAACCAGATAAAAAATGGAAGTATATTTATATCCCTGTGATATTGCTAAATTTAACCTCTTTGTGCAGCCTTTACCACTTACAGTTTCTGAAGACCCAACATCCATCCTCAACAAATAAATAGGTTGGCGTAAGAGGGGGCAAACTTTGCCCCCATGGTGGTCCCACGTCTCTGGAGGTAATATGTGTCTTGAAACACAAAAAAATTGTGTTCCAATAAGAATCTGACTACTTTGATGAACAATACTCGTTTTTCATCAGTAAGGTCTGAATATAACCTTAAATAGTAGTCAATTGCAGTAAGGCCATGTTGATGAGGAATTGAGGAGTACAAGGAGGTGATGTCTATAGTCAACCAACTGAATCATGTTTGCCATATGACATTATCCAATAGTTGCAGGACATGGGTAGTATCTCTCACATAGCTAGGTATTAGCTTAACTATGGGCTGTAAAAATTGATCAACCCATTTTGATAACGGCTCCAATAAGGTCCCAATTCCTGCAACTATTGGTCTCCCCTTAACGTTCTCAACACTCTTTTGGACTTTCGGGAGATGATGGAAAATTGGGGTCACAGGTTGATCAACCAAAAGATGATCCGCTGTGGCCCCATCCATCAAACCCTCTTCCACAATTTCATCAAGCAAATGGGATAACTCCTTTTTGAATCTGGCAGTAGGATCCCCTGACAGAACAAGGTAGGTGTCACTGTCATTCAGTTGTCTGGTGGTTTCAGCAAGGTAATCAACCCTGTCCAAAACCACCACACCCCCCCCCCTTGTCAGATTGCCTGATAACTATCCCACTGTTCTTTTGTAGATTAGCGAGTGCTTCACGTACCTTAAACGATAGATTATAAGTATGCTCATCTGTTTGTTCAGCTAATGTTGAAAGATCCTCTAAAACTCTCTGATGGAATGTTTCTAAGAGTTTACCCCTAGCATGTATGGGATAAAAATCTGATTTGTTTTTAGGTTTAGATTTTTTCAATATATATCTAGTCTCAGGGTCAGAAGAACATTCATGATTGAGATCCTCAAGTGTAATGATGGCACAAGCATCATCAAAATTTAAATTTTGCCCTGCTACTTCAGGGCCTTTGTTGGTAAGATTGCCATCATATTGTTAATAATCACAATCATGAAAAAACCTTTTTAGAGTTAACGTCCAAAATTGTTTCAAAGAGGTTAAACTTTCTGAAAGGAACAAAGCCTAACCCAAAGTTAAGAAGTTTAATCTCAAGATCAGATAATGAATATGATGATAAATTTATCACCATATTTACTGGTATTTTTTTGTTTTGGATTGTTTCCCCCTCAGTGTGTATCTCTGGTTGTCCACATCCTGTATGTTGTCTACTACTGTTTTGCCTCCTCCCTGGAATTGTTTTGTGGCCCCCTGAAAAACCTGTCCCTCAATGGTGGTTTTGTTCTGTTGTTTGTTGGTAACTTTATTTAGTTGCGGTGGGCTCCGGGAGCGGAGGGATAGGGGTTAATACATTTAGTTAGTTGTGGCGGTGTCGGGGAGCGGCGGAATAGGGGTTAATAAGTTTATTAGAGTTGTGGCGGGGTCCGGGAGCGGCGGGATAGGGGTTAAACAGTTTAGTATAGTGGCAGTGTATAAATAAAGCTGGGAAATAGCCGAATAGCAGCGAGTTCGATGACTGTTAGTTAGCAACAGTCTGCTGCTCATCGCCCCGTACTTGGTGCGCAGCTTTTTGACAGCTTTTTATATAAATATGGAGAGCGTATTCTGGTCCACGGCCACGATGTTAGGCGATGTCAGGCGAGAGTATTCGTGCCATCGAATGCAAGTAAGTTGACGGCTTGATAAGTAGGCCTCAATGTGTTTATTGTTTTCTGGGGTTCATGCATTAAATTACTGGTTAAAGGACTGGTTCAATGAAATTAACAACATTGAAAGTCCAGTGAAATTTAAGATGAGTTGTCACCAACAACAGATTGACTATCTTGATCTGAGGATTTATAAACAGGGTTCAGTCTTACACACTACACTCTTCAAGAAAGAGACTGACCAGAATTCTTTACTTTCAGGAAAAATTTGTCACCCTAAATCTCTCTTAAGAGCTTCACTGAAGGGCCAGCAAATCAGGGTGATCAGGAATAACTCTGACCCCACTAGATGTCAAGAACAGATCTCAGAAATGGGGTCTATATTTCTTTAGTGGGGCTATCACCACAAGTTAATACAAGACACAACTGAGTCAGTGATGAACATAAAACAGAATGATCTATTACTAACCAACAGGATGGCACATTGTGACAGGTAAGAATTAACCACAACCTATTCCCCTGATTTAGCGACTCTTGCTTCCATGGTCTGCAAACACTGATACATTGTACCTACTGACCCCTTTTCCTTTTTGCCCTTCAACATCTCTGAACCTTTGGTTGTAACATTTACCTTTTAAGTTACGTAACCTGAGGGATCAGCTCATGAATACAGACCCATTTCAAGCTATAAGAACACTACTTGGCTTAGTACTAAGAGATTTGGATACCATAGATAACCCTCTTGCATGGCATGCAATGGCATAATACAGGGAAAGTCATTTAGGCATCCCCACACTAACCACAAGTTTGCAATTCAACATCACCACCAAATATGTAGTATATCTCCTAAGTTGCATCTGCAATCTTTTTAATGTTGATTAGACCTGTGATCTTAATATGGTCAGGAGACACAATACAGCTCAAATACTCAACAGTAGAAACAGAAAATTGACATTTTTCAAATTGAGCAAATAAACAATTTTCTTAGTCTCAAAAGCACTGATTAAACATGCGGTACATGAGCTTCTTGAGAAGGATAAAAGATCAAAATATCATCCAAGTAAATCAAAATAAAAATTTCCAGCAAATGTCTAAAGATGTAATTTAAAAAGTGCTGAAAAAGTAGCAGGAGCGTAACCTAAACCAAAAGGCATAACAAAAAGCAGTCTTCCTTTCATTACCCCCCCAGATACAAACCAGGTTATAGGCTCCTTTCAGATCATTTTTTGTAAAATTTGAGCCCCTTTAATTAAGTCCAACATCTCAGGAATATGCGGTAGAGGATATCTATTATGTATAGATATTGCAGATGATACAAAGGGCTCCATGTATGAAGCAGCGAGAGATGCTCTGGAGCCATTGCGGGACAGGTTTGCATATGTGAGCCTGCTTCCCGCAATGTAATGTTCTTACACTCCTCAACCCCTTAGAGGTGGCCAAGAGAAATCACGGAGAGCTTGCTCTCAGTGATTGATAGTCCCTTCACTGAAGGGGAGGGCATTACACACTCATCGGAGTGTGTAATGATACATATGGGCCAGCGGATCAACAGATCCGCTGCCCATATGCAGCGAAGGCAGGCGGACAGCTTTGCAAGTTGAGAAGCTGTCCTTCCGCCTTTTAATACATGAGGTTCAAAGTTGTGTATGGTCATTAGGTCAGTGCAGGAGGAACTTGCTTTACAAAGGGATCTAGAAAAATTAGAAGAATGGGCAGGCAAATGGAAAATAAGATTTAATACTGGAAAATGCAAGGTTCTACATTTTGGAAGTAAAAATAAGCAGGTAATGTATTATTTAAATGGGACTAGACTTAGACAAACAGAGGAGGAAAGGGATTTGGGAATAGTAATAGATAACAAGCTAAAGATGGGCGCTCAATGCTGGGCAGTGGCTTCTATGGCTAATAAGATACTAGCATGTATTAAAAGAGGCATTGATGCAAGGGAGGAAAGCATATTAGGTCACTATATAAATCCCTGTTAAGACCGCTTGAGAGGTGACATGATCATTTTATATAAATATATTCAATGGCCATATACAAAGATGGCAGAAGCTCTGTTTATTCCAAGAAAATTGTTTGTGACAAGAGGAGGTTACAATCAACATAAAACATTTTTCACTGTAAGAGCAATCAAATTGTGGAACCTGAGGAGGTAGTAAATGCTAATACCTTAGATACATTAAAAAATGGTTTTGATGCATTTCTGGCTAAAAAAAGAAATCAGGGATATGATTAATTGTGTAAAATGGGTCATCTTTTTTAATGGCATTAATTTAAGCTCAACTTGAGCTTTTTTGTAAGTATATTAAAATTTATATAGATCGAACTTGACAAACTTCTGTCTTTTTTCGACCTCATCTACTATGTTACTATATTACTATGATAGTGATTTTATAATCAACACAAGGCTGCAAACAACCATCCTTCTTCTCCACAAAGAATATGCCTGCACCAGCTGGAGAAATAGAGGGTTTAATGAGACCCTTGGCCAGGTTCTCATCAATATTTTCCTGGAGATGAAGCAAATTCAATCCAGACAAAGGAAAGGTTCTCCCAAAAGGTATAGGGGATCCTGGGTCTAAGTCAATTAGACAATCATACAGGCATCTAGGAGGAAGCTGCTCTGCCCCTTTTTTCACAAACATGTCAGAGAAGTCCCTTTATGATTCAGGAATTAATTAACTCCCCTCCTGACAAACTCCCAAAAACATAGTGGACAGAAAAAGACCGGAACTTTTACAAAACACAGAGGCAAAGGTGATGCTCCTAATCTCCCAATTTATTATAGGGTTATGCAATTTCTCCCAGGGTAGTCCAACAATAAATTGAAATAATGGAGAGGCCACTACATCAAACTGCAAAGTTTCAGTTTGACCAGAGCCTAGAGACACAGACATTGGTAATGTCTCTTGAATAACTGGGCCAAATCTTATAGGATTTCCATCTGCAACAAAAAGCTGAATATGAGAAGGTTTTGCTTGCAGAAGTATTCAAATATTTACTGCCAAAGTAGGATCAATAAAGCAACCTCCCAGTTTCTATTTTGAAAACTGTCAGTCAACACTTGAAAAGTAATTTTCTGGAGCAGATAACTGATCAACTTCAATATTTGCTTACATTTTGTGTATCAAAAAAAAAACAAGCTATTATTTCCTGTATTATTTTTCCCCCCATTCAATATAATGTAGCACATCTGCTACTTGGCTAAAGAAGTTGGAAGATCTGTTCAAATTAACAGAGCTTAAATCTTCCACAGCTAAGGGGAAACTGTCTCCATGAGATATTGAGAGAGGTCATTTATTATGAGACTGACAATTTAAATAATATTACAGATCTTATTACTATACAATGCAAAAATACATGAAAACTAAATCCTACCATGGAAGATATGTACATTTGCAAAACTGCTTTACACTTGTATCCAGGTTTACAAATATACATCAACAGAAATTTGTCATCTATTAAAAATGAATAGAAAATTTGCACACATTTTTTCTCTGGAGTGTTTTTGATAAATCACCTCCTCCTCCTGACTCCATATGAACGTACCTGCAATCTGTCTCTTGAACATGCAGGCGGTAGCACAGCATGAAGAACAATGCACATGGCTGACTTGCAGTACCTTATCTTGTATTACAAGCTTCAATGGTTAATACATTTTGCTGTATGGCACATGTAAGAAGCTGAAAGTGTTTCAAGAAATATGAGAATATATCCTTAATGTTGAGGTATAATTAGCTGTAACATTTTCTTGTAGTAAGCAACACTTCAGACATAAGAAATTAATTAGATGTTGTTTAATCTTGCAAAAATATATTTCATCACAGAAGAATACAAGATTTTCATGCAAAAATAAAGTGAGATAGTAAAAAAAAAGTTTCTCAAAAAAATATATATAAATGATAAGGCTGAACTTTAAACAAAACCAAATGGTATCTTCATTTCAGCATTTCCCCAGTCCTGTATAAAGGGACTTTAAAACTTGCAGGCCTAGGGGCCGATTTACTATGCCCCGAAGGGGGCCAAATCCCTCTGTTTCCGTGCGAGCCTTCAGGCTCGCCAGAAACAGCAGTTAAGAAGCAGCGGTCTTAAGACCGCTGCTCCTTAACTGGATCCACCGCCTCTGAGCGGTGTACAGAAATCAACCCAATCAAATACGATCGGGTTGATTGACACCCTCTGCTAGAAAATCTGCAGGGGACGGCATTGCACAAGCAGTTCACTAGAACTGCTTGTGCAATGTTGAATGCAGACAGCGTATGCTGCCCGCATTCAGCGATGTCCGGCGGACATGATACGCTGCAGCGTATCATGTCCACTAGACTTTGTTAAATTGGTCCCCATGTTTCCATTGCTGTTGTAAACTGTGAAAACTGCTGTTAACATAAAAAAATATCTACAGACTTTAATGGAGATTCTTGTTGTTACCTATAGTCACACTCCTAGATTCAGACATCCCAAGTCTCCCTGAAGTTCAGGGAGTCTCCCTGATTGTAATAGCGGCTCCCTGATGCCAGCAAATGGAGTGCAATCTCCCTGAAACTCCAAGCACCATGAACCAATGTGGCCCAAATCCGTAAAAGTGTGTCTTTAATGAATGCCTTTAGTTGCTGGGACATTATTGAACCCTCAAAGCATGCATCAGTAACAAAAAAGCCCCCACTGATTCTAATAAAATAAAACACAAATACTAACTTATTTACCGCACGTAATTAAACTTAGTATTCTAAAATATTTGAGCATTCAACAAGCGTACGATCACTAAAAAATAGGTTTGTTGTACGTGGTTGTGCAATAAAGCTACTTTTTTTTAATGTGACTTTAGTGGAAAGCTACTTTAATGATACATCTCTATCTTATTTAGGGTATCAAGGTGTCCAATATATAACTGGGAAGGGAAGAGGGGGCGGCGCAGAAGCGTCTGAACCCACCTCCCTGAAATGAGTTTTTGCAGGTTGGGATGTCTGTAGATTATAAGTGAAGCGCTATGGGTAGTGCAATGTCCGCTATCAATATTGCGGGACCTGCTAAGAGCTAAGATTATCATGCAAACTGGTATTACAAGTACATGGTAAAACAGAAATACCAGAGAATGTTTATCGCAAACACATAACAGCAATATAAAAGGTAGCACAACTTGAGATCTGAAGTAAAGTGTTAGGACTACAAGAAAAGTATAACAAAACACATGGAAAACATATTAAAATACAGTATATATATATATATATATATATATATATACACTGTGTGCAGAATTATTAGGCAAATGAGTATTTTGACCACATCATCCTCTTTATGCATGTTGTCTTACTCCAAGCTGTATAGGCTCGAAAGCCTGCTACCAATTAAGCATATTAGGTGATGTGCATCTCTGTAATGAGAAGGGGTGTGGTCTAATGACATCAACACCCTATATCAGGTGTGCATAATTATTAGGCAACTTCCTTTCCTTTGGCAAAATGGGTCAAAAGAAGGACTTGACAGGCTCAGAAAAGTCAAAAATAGTGAGATATCTTGCAGAGGGATGCAGCACTCTTAAAATTGCAAAGCTTCTGAAGCGTGATCATCGAACAATCAAGCGTTTCATTCAAAATAGTCAACAGGGTCGCAAGAAGCGTGTGGAAAAACCAAGGCGCAAAATAACTGCCCATGAACTGAGAAAAGTCAAGCGTGCAGCTGCCAAGATGCCACTTGCCACCTGTTTGGCCATATTTCAGAGCTGCAACATCACTGGAGTGCCCAAAAGCACAAGGTGTGCAATACTCAGAGACATGGCCAAGGTAAGAAAGGCTGAAAGACGACCACCACTGAACAAGACACACAAGCTGAAACGTCAAGACTGGGCCAAGAAATAGCTCAAGACTGATTTTTCTAAGGTTTTATGGACTGATGAAATGAGAGTGAGTCTTGATGGGCCAGATGGATGGGCCCGTGGCTGGATTGGTAAAGGGCAGAGAGCTCCAGTCCGACTCAGATGCCAGCAAGGTGGAGGTGGAATACTCGTTTGGGCTGGTATCATCAAAGATGAGCTTGTGGGGCCTTTTCGGCTTGAGGATGGAGTCAAGCTCAACTCCCAGTCCTACTGCCAGTTTCTGGAAGACACCTTCTTCAAGCAGTGGTACAGGAAGAAGTCTGCATCCTTCAAGAAAAACATGATTTTCATGCAGGACAATGCTCCATCACACGCGTCCAAGTACTCCACAGCGTGGCTGGCAAGAAAGGGTATAAAAGAAGAAAATCTAATGACATGGCCTCCTTGTTCACCTGATCTGAACCCCATTGAGAACCTGTGGTCCATCATCAAATGTGAGATTTACAAGGAGGGAAAACAGTACACCTCTCTGAACAGTGTCTGGGAGGCTGTGGTTGCTGCTGCACGCAATGTTGATGGTGAACAGATCAAAACACTGACAGAATCCATGGATGTCAGGCTTTTGAGTGTCCTTGCAAAGAAAGGTGGCTATATTGTCACTGATTTGTTTTTGTTTTGTTTTTGAATGTCAGAAATGTATATTTGTGAATGTTGAGATGTTATATTGGTTTCACTGGTAAAAATAAATAATTGAAATGGGTATATATTTGTTTTTTGTTAAGTTGCCTAATAATTATGCACAGTAATAGTCACCTGCACACACAGATATCCCCCTAAAATAGCTATAACTAAAAACAAACTAAAAACTACTTCCAAAACTATTCAGCTTTGATATTAATGAGTTTTTTGGGTTCATTGAGAACATGGTTGTTGTTCAATAATAAAATTAATCCTCAAAAATACAACTTGCCTAATAATTCTGCACTCCCTGTATATATATATATATATATATATATATATATATATATATAATTGTAGGAATATATATATATATATATATATATATGAAATTGTAGGAACTTATGATGATGTGGAAAGTATTTGGTTGACGGTGGAAACTGGAGATAAAAATGTGTTTAGAAAAGGGGTTGTAAATAGGCAAATAACTAAAATTACCATAAAGGGTAAGGTTATAGTAATTAGGGGACTTTAATTTGCCTGATATAGACTGGGAGATTCCCTGTGCAAGAAAATTACAGGCGCACACACACAGTTAGATGATGATGATGATGTAGAAATATTGAGACTCAAAAAAAAGACTAAACAATTAATTAGGAAGGTAAAAGCTCATGAGGAAGAAAAGTCAGTAAAACATCGGGACTGTCAGTAAAACATGGGGACAACACCTTCTTTAGATTACGAGTTTTGTCAGTAAGGCTTGCGGTGCAAACGCTTAGTTTATGCTCACCGCTCACTTACAAACAACGCTGGTATTACAGGTTTTTACAAACCCGGCGTTAGCCGCAAAAAAGTGAGCAGAGAGCAAAATTTTGCTCCACATCTCACCTCAATACCAGCGCTGCTTACGGTAGCGGTGACCTGGCTAAACGTGCTTGTGCACGATTTCCCCATAGGAATCAATGGGGCGGATTCGGCTGAAAAAAAACACCTTCGAAAAAGCAGCGTTCAGCTCCTAACGCAGCCCCATTGATTTCTATGGGAAAACACATTTACGTCTACACCTAACACCCTAACATGAACCCCGAGTCTAAACACCCCTAATCTTACACTTATCAACCCCTAATCTGCCGTCCCCGACATCGTTGCCACCTGCACAATCTTATTAACCCCTAATCTGCCGCTCCGGACACCGCCGCCACCTACATTATACTTATGAACCCCTAATCTGCTGCCCCCAACATCGCCGAACCCTACATTATATTTATTAACCCCTAATCTGCCGCTCCCAATGTCGCCGCCACCTAACTATACTTATTAACCCCTAATCTGCCTCCCCCAACGTCGCCTCCACTATAATAAATATATTAACCCCTAAATCTAAGTCTAACCCTAACCCCCCCAATGTAAATATAATTTAAATACATCTAAATAAAATAACTACAATTATCTAAATTATTCCTATTTAAAACTAAATACTTGCCTATAAAATAAACCCTAAGATAGCTACAATATAACTAATAGTTACATTGTAGCTATCTTAGGGTTTATTTTTATTTTACAGGCAAGTTTGTATTTATTTTAACTAGCTACAATATTTAGTTATTAAATAGTTATTAAATATTTAATAACTTCCTAGTTAAAATAAAGACAAATTTACCTGTAAAATAAACCCTAACCTAAGTTACAATTACACCTAAAACTACACTATAATTAAATTAATTCCCTAAACTAACTACAATTAATTACAATTAAATAAACTAAAGTACGAAAAAAACAAACACTAAATTACAGAAAATAATAAAATAATTACAAGAATTTTAAACTAATTACACCTAATCTAATCCCCTTAATAAAATAAAAAAGCCCCCCAAAATAAAAAAAATCCGTACCCTATACTAAATTACAAATAGCCCTTAAAAGGGCCTTTTGCGGGGCATTGCCCCAAAGTAATCAGCTCTTTTACCTGGAAAAAAAAATACAATCCCCCCCCCAACATTAAAATCCACCACCCACACACCCAACCCTACTCTAAAACCCACCCAATCCCCCCTTAATAAAACCTAACACTACCCCCTTGAAGATCACCCTACCTTGAGACGTCTTCACCCAACTGGGCAGAAGAGGACCTCCAGACGGGCAGAAGTCTTCATCCGATCCAGGCAGAAGAGGACCTCCAGATGGGCAGAAGTCTTCATCCATGCGGCATCTTCTATCTTCATCCATCCGGAGCAGAGCGGGTCCATCTTTAAGCCATCCAATGCAGAGCATCCTCTTCCATCCGACGACTAACACTAAATGACGGTACCTTTAAGTGACATCATCCAAGATGGCGTCCCTTCAATTCCGATTGGCTGATAGAATTCTATCAGCCAATCGGAATTAAGGTAGAAAAATCCTATTGGCTGATCCAATCAGCCAATAGGATTGAGCTCACATTCTATTGGCTATTCCAATCAGCCAATAGAATGTGAGCTCAATCCTATTGGCTGATTGGATCAGCCAATAGGATTGAAGTTTAATCCTATTGGCTGATTGCATCAGCCAATAGGATTTTTTCTACCTTAATTCCGATTGGCTGATAGAATTCTATCAGCCAATCGGAATTGAAGGGACACAATCTTGGATGATGTCACTTAAAGGTACCACCATTTAGTGTTAGTCGTCGGATGGAAGAGGATGCTCCACGTCGGATGGCTTGAAGATGGACCCGCTCCGCTCCGGATGGATGAAGATAGAAGATGCCGCATGTATGAAGACTTCTGCCCATCTGGAGGTCCTCTTCTGCCCGGATCGGATGAAGACTTCTGCCTGTCTGGAGGTCCTCTTCTGCCCAGTTGGGTGAAGACGTCTCAAGGTAGGGTGATCTTCAAGGGGGTAGTGTTAGGTTTTATTAAGGGGGGATTGGGTGGGTTTTAGAGTAGGGTTGGGTGTGGGTTTTAATGTTGGGGGGGGATTGTATTTTTTTTTCAGGTAAAAGAGCTGATTACTTTGGGGCAATGCCCCGCAAAAGGCCCTTTTAAGGGCTATTTGTAATTTAGTATAGGGTAGGGATTTTTTTATTTTGGGGGGCTTTTTTATTTTATTAAGGGGATTAGATTAGGTGTAATTAGTTTAAAATTCTTTTTTTTTGTTTTTTTCGTACTTTAGTTTATTTAAATTAATTGTAATTAATTGTAGTTAGTTTAGGGAATTAATTTAATTATCGGTGCCTGGCTGGGTGAACACAGCTCAAGGTAGGGTGATCGTCAATGGGGTAGTGTTAGGTTTTTTTAAGGGGTGATCGGGTGGGTTTTAGAGTAGGGGTGTGTGGGTGGTGGGTTATAATGTTGGGGGAGGGGTATTGTATTTCTTTTTTTTACAGGTAAAAGAGCTGATTACTTTGGGGCAATGCCCCACAAAAAGCCCTTTTAAGGGCTGGTAAAAGAGCTGATTACTTTGTAATTTAGTTTAGGATAGGGAATTTTATTATTTTGGGGGGCTGTTTTATTTTATTAGGGGGATTAGATTAGGTTAATTAGTTTAAATAAATTGTAATTTCTTTTTTATTTTCTGTAATTTAGTGGGGGGTTTTCTCGTAATTTAGTTTATTTAATTTAATTGTAATTAGTTTAATTTAATTTAGGTAATTAATTTATTTATAGAGTAGTGTTTGGTGTAATTGTAACTTAGGTTAGGGTTTATTAAATTTGTACTTATTTTAACTAGGAAGTTATTAAATATTTAATAACTATTTAATAACTATTGTACCTAGTTAAAATAAATACAAAGTTGCCTGTAAAATAAAAATAAACCCTGAGATAGCTATAAATGTAACTATTAGTTATATTGTAGCTAGCTTAGGGTGTATTTTATAGGTAAGTATTTAGTTTTAAATAGGAATAATTTATTTAATTGTAGTAATTTTATTTAGATTATTTTAAATTATATTTAAGTTAGGGGGTTTTAGGGTTAGGGTTAGACTTAGATTTAGGGGTTAATAACTTTAGTATAGTGGCAGCGACATTTGGGGTGGCAGATTATGGGTTAATAAATGTAGGTAGGTGTCGGCGATGTTAGGGATGGCAGATTAGGGGTTAATAAAATTTAACTAGTGTTTGCGAGGTGGGAGTGCGGCGGTTTAGGGGTTAATATATTTATTAAAGTGGCGGCGATGTCTGGTTGGCAGATTAGGGGTTAAAAATTTATTTAAGTGTTTGCGATGTGGGGGGCCTCGGTTTTGGGGTTAATAGGTAGTTTATGGGTGTTGGTGTACTTTTTAGCACTTTAGTTAAGAGTTTTATGTTACGGCGTTAGCCCATAAAACTCTTAACTACTGACTTTTAAATGCGGTACGAGTCTTGACAGGAGAGGGTCTATCGCTCTCTTTTTCCAAGACTCGTAATACCGTCGTTAGGCAAGTCCCATTGAAAAGATAGGATACGCAATTGACGTAAGGGGATTTGCGGTATGCTCGAGTCGCAAAAAAAAAGTGAGCAGCACACCTGTACCTGCCAGACTCGTAATACCAGCGGGCGTTAAAAAGCAGCGCTGGGACCTCTCAACGCTGCTTTTTCACCCTAACGCAAGACTGTAATCTAGGCATAAGAATGGAATAGTAAAACTGAAAACAGTTGGTAGAATAGTAGATGGTGACAAGCAAATTGCAGCCTGTCTCAATGATTATTTCTGTTCTGTTTTTAAAAAGATTGTGAAGATAGAATGTCTATATTAAGGGATGCTCCAAAAAAATGGAAATGAGCTTAGCACTAATCTTTTTACAGAGGATGAGGTTTTGTTGGCATTATAAAAAATAAATGTAAAAAAGTCAGTGGGTCCTGGAACTATTCAATCAAGGCTTTTAAAAGAAATGTGTTAAGTGCTAATTGCCATATTAACTGATCTGTTTAATCAGTCACTATTGACAGGAGCTGTTCCAGATGATTGGAGAATAGTGAATGTAGTACCTCTTCATAAAAAGGGCAGTAGGGAAGAATATTGTAACTACAGGCAAGTTAGTTTAACTTCAGTAGTAGAGAAATTAATGGACAGTCTTTTAAAAGAAAGAATTATGACTTACAGAAACACAAACAATTTAAAGGACCAAAATCAGCATGGTTTTACTTCAGGGAGATCATGTCAGACAAATCTAGTTGACTTCTTTGATTTTGTAACAAAAGTATTAGACGATCAGTTGATGTAACATATCTAGATTTCAGCAAAGCATTTGACACCACCCCACACAATTTTTTTTTCACAAACTGTATCTCTTTGGGCTAGACTCAAAAATTGTGAACTTGGTAGAATGCTGGCTTAAGGACAGAAAACAGAACGTCTTAGTAAATGGAGTACATTCAGCAGAGGGGGCTGTTACTAGTTGTGTTCCTCATGGGTCAGTTCTAGGGCCTGTTTTGTTTAACATATTTATCAAAGATATCAAAATAAGAAGTGATATACAATTTGAGGATTGGTCGAATGACTGGGATCTTAAGTTTAACACTACAAATGCATTTAGGAAAGAAAAATCCAAAAGTTAATTACAGACTCAATGACACTTTACTGGCTGTTACAAATGAGGAACGGGACTTGGGAACTATTGTTTCAAATAATTTAAAATGTAGTAAATAATGTAGTATTGCAGTGAGCAAGGCCAGTAGAATGCTTGGATATGTTGGTAGAGGTATTTGCAGCACAAATAGTATGGTTCTTATGCCACTTTACAGATCATTAGTTAGGACTCATCTTGAGTATTTTGTGCAGCTCTGTAGGTCATATCTCCAAAAGGATATAAACAAACTGGAATCTGTGCAAAGGAGGGCTACCAAAATGGTACATGGTGTAAAAAATAAAATGTACCAGGCTCAATGACCTAAATATATATAGCTTAGAGAAGGGAAAGAGGTGATATGACAGCAACTTTCAAGTATATTAAAGCACTTAGTAAAGCTGAGGTTGTAAATATTTTTAATAAAGAAAAATTCAAGAACAAGTGGTCATGATCTCAAGCTGAAGGGTAGAGGATTCAGGATTAATTTGCAGAAGCACTTCTTTACAGAAAGGGTGATTGATTCATGGAACAAACTTCCACAAGAGGTGCTATTGACAAACACTGTGGGGGACTTTAAAAATGCCTGGGATAAGCAGAATGCTACCCTACAAACCTTCCCGTACAATGAGTGTAAGGAGTGTTTTGATTGAGCTGTACAGATGTACCTAGTGGAATCATACAAAGGGCTGTGCAGTGCAGTTGCTGGAGATAATTTCCACTGGAGATACCAAAGCATATAACATTTTAAGGTAATGCTGCTGTCAGGGGAATAAATTATTGCAGTAAGTGAGAGGATTTTGCTTATTAAAAGTAAGACTTTATTTAATACAACTGGTTTTATAATCAATTCAGCACCAAGAACAGCACCAACTTATACTATCTTTTTGTGTGCTCAAGCTTGTAGGAAACATTTATGCCTAGATTAAAAATATCAGCGCTATTGAGTCCTAACACCGCTCAAGTTAAATCTATAGCATATTACAAGTTGAAAGTAAAAAGTTTGCACTCAAAGCCTCAGGCATGCTAACATCTTGAAGTTAGATAGCAAACTTCCTTTCCCCATAGACAATATAGACTGCACTTGTGTGATTTTAAAACGACTTCATCAATTATTCAATAAAGAATTAATGGACACATTATAAAATCCAGTGAGTGAGATCTGTATTATTGTACAAAAAGGTTATACAGACTGTGCAAAGGTTAGGGTATATATGCTTTAGGATTTAAGGGGATCTTTCTCCTAAATCCCAAGGGAAAAGGACACACAGAGAACAATGTAAAATCTAAAGCGCCAGTACAGGCAAAAAATACCCAGGAAAAAGAGAGCATACGATTTTGATGTTTATATTAAAAATAATTTATTCTTCAACAAATGTCACAATGAGAACCTAAAAATAAAAATATATGTATATCATGGAATGATAATCTCCTAGATAAAAATACACCTTATACAAGAATTCAGACAGTAAAATATGTGATTGGCCAATCTCTATTAAAAAATGTGAGTAATCTATAAAAGCATTTACACAAGGAAAATCACACATATATTGTAGGCTACTAATGTTAGCAACTAGAACTGTATGTATCAAAATTTCTAGCAATTTATATCTCAATATCTATCATAAAAATATCTACTGATAATCTAAGAAAATGTGCGCTAAGTGCATATACCAAAATAGCTTCCGTTAGATATGGCTATGTCAGCATGACAGTGAAATGTCCACAAAGGTGCAGATGAATATGAATGATTTACTGGTATCCGTGATTCCTTTAGTGTAGCACAGTGTTTTTGGGTGTTAGTGCTCTGATGGATCCACTCGAAACTACAGGTACCTGTTTAGTGATCCTTTTAAGTTCAGCTCTTAGAGTGGAATGAGCTGTCTTCTTTGTCCGATGTCACCTTGTAGAAGTAAATGCCTCCAGAATAAGACAAGCAATGGAACTGCTTTAGCTGATCTTGAAGCCGCGCTGTGAACCCCAGCTACAAACACTTCTGTCTCTTGCTCAGTTCGCACCTATACCGGTTAGGGCGCTGATTGGCTTAGTGGTATGGGAGTGTCTGGTTTGAGCTGTGGGGTGAAAGTAATTTCAGCGGAAACGCGTTGCGGATCTCCTATTGTGCATCAAGAGGAAGAAAGGAAAGGATCAGCTGTAGAGCCGGCACCCCACAGCTCAAACCAGACACTCCCATACCACTATGCCAATTAGCGCCCTAACCGGTATAGGCGCGAACTGAGCAAGAGACAGAAGTGTTTGTAGCTGGGGTTCACAGCGCGGCTTCAAGATCAGCTAAAGCAGTTCCATTGCTTGTCTTATTCTGGAGGCATTTACTTCTACAAGGTGACATCGGACAAAGAAGACAGCTCATTCCACTCTAAGAGCTGAACTTAGAAGGATCACTAAAACAGGTACCTGTAGTTTCGAGTGGATCCATTAGAGCACTAACACCCAAAAACACTGTGCTACACTAAAGGAATCACGGATACCAGTAAATCATTCATATTCATCTGCACCTTTGTGGACATTTCACTGTCATGCTGACATAGCCATATCTAACGGAAGCTATTTTGGTATATGCACTTAGCGCACATTTTCTTAGATTATCAGTAGATATTTTTATGATAGATATTGAGATATAAATTGCTAGAAATTTTGATACATACAGTTCTAGTTGCTAACATTAGTAGCCTACAATATATGTGTGATTTTCCTTGTGTAAATGCTTTTATAGATTACTCACATTTTTTAATAGAGATTGGCCAATCACATATTTTACTGTCTGAATTCTTGTATAAGGTGTATTTTTATCTAGGAGATTATCATTCCATGATATACATATATTTTTATTTTTAGGTTCTCATTGTGACATTTGTTGAAGAATAAATTATTTTTTAATATAAACATCAAAATCGTATGCTCTCTTTTTCCTGGGTATTTTTTGCCTGTACTGGCGCTTTAGATTTTACATTGTTCTCTGGAGGTCTGTATTATTACCTTGCCCAGCACCCTGGTTGTTGTTTATTTGATGTCAGTGAGAGTGCAAATTATTTAGGCCAGATTATGAGTGGATCGCAAATTAACATTTCTGCTTGAGTGTTAATTGCGCTAAAAGTAATATTTTTTGCGCTCGTTGGGTTGCGCTCATATTACAAGTTAAAAGTAAACTGTGAACACTCTCACGCTAACCCAGTGAGCGCAAAAATTCAAGTCAGAATAGCGCGTGTGCTTCACGTAATTCCCCCCATAGAAGTCAATTGAGAAAAAAAGTGGTAAAACCTGACTCACATGTCCCGCAAACCCGACATGAAACCCCAACATGAAAATATAAATATTTCCCATTCCAATGTCCTGCACATAGCAGAATATATTCTATTTATTCATAATTAAATATTTATACATATATTTGATGGTGTTTTGGTACAATATATATCTATGCCTATATATATAGAAATATGTATTTATGAATATTCTGCTATATGAAGAACATTGGAATGGGAAATATTTATATTTTCATGTTGGGTTAGCGCACTTGAGAATATGAGATTGTGTTTGCGTATGAGTAGGGAGTTTTTGCTACATTGACTTCCATGGGGAATAGGTTATCATGTGGGCGATATTGTAAGTTTGGCTTTTACTTTCAACTTGTAATACGAGTGCAACTGAAGAGCACAACAAAGTGTTAAATAGCGCCCCAAAAAAGGTGTGTGTGTGTGTATATATATATATATATATATATATATGTGTGTGTGTACATTCATGAGTACACATACATACACATATTTACATATATTTACACACATATATATATATATATATATATATACATACAAAACACTGAAGGGTACTGCACTATTAGACTGGACTGGGTACACATCCTATGACCCTGCTGCAACATGCTCAGCCCTGGGTGCTGGGTGCTCAATGGCACTTGCAGGAAGCTGTGCTGTCCCCAGAGTCCCAGGCAGTTAACCCCAAACAAGTCTGGGTGCAAGGCACATAGGAAAATTAAAAAATAAATGAATACAAAACACAAAGTCCAGCACTCACTTACAAGCTCTCAGCTAAGATTAAAAGCAAAACTTTAAGAGTAAGTTACTGCATCTGGCCAAATGGGACAAGCCCAGGTACCACGTCAAGGTCTCTCCCAAAACCTGGGTCCCTAATACAGCTATATAAATGCAAGCTCTCAATCAAACAAACTGTATGGGCCTTGCAACCAGTCTTGTCTGTGGTTTACTGCCTGAGACTCTGGGGACAGCACAGCTTCCAGAGAGTGCTATTGAGCACCCAGGGCTGAGCATGTTGTAGGGTCATAGGATATGTACCAGGTCCAGTCTGAGAATGCAGTCCACTTCCATGTTTTGTATATGTCTAGGACTAGACTAGGGTGGTTACATAAGTCTGTGAACCCCAGACTTGTTCCCCGTTTGTTTGATTGAGAGCTTGCATTTTTAAATGGCTGCCAATCTCCACCCACTGATGACATCATGATCTGGGATGGTTCTAGGCACTCTGCTGAATAGCATTGACAGTCTTTTGAATCCAACTAGTGAGCCTTTTGTGATTGGATGCTATACGCAGCCCAGATTTTGATGTCATCGGTGGGTGGAACTTTGCAGCCATTCCATAGTGGCCAGAAACAATATTTATTTTAAAATAACTTTTTTTACAATTCCTGCTACATAATATAGAAAAGGTGCAGGAGGCTATTTGTAGATTAATCTAAGGTAAGACATTAAGATGAACACGTTTTAGACTGTCCTTTTAAACACTTGTATTAATAAAATAAAAACTTCTATCTCTATATATAAAACATTTTAAGACTTTGTGAAGAACAATTTCTTCTTTTTTAAGAGCACCTTCTACTTAACGCATCTTTGGGTTAGTGCTCAAGTGAAAACCAGATCTAAGTTTTGTGGCACGACCCAAAGAAGTTTATTAGGTGAGGAATTTAGCATGGCCACTGTCTTAAAAATGGGAGCTCTAGATTTGCAACCTAGCAATATGTTTACACTACAGCTGTAATCTAGTTTTCTTTCATAAGGTAATGAGAGTCCAAAATGCATTACACATGGGATTCACTTCCTAGCCACTAGGAGGAGGCAAAGATTCCTCAAAACTTTCAAGAGCACTTCATCCCTCCCACCTCATTGGTATGCCAGTCTAAATATTTGCCTTCCAGGAAGTGGGTGAAGAATTGAGGTGTTCCAGATTGTTGCTTGAAAAGGTTTTCAGACAGATTTGAGGCCCATTTTTCCAATCAGAGAACTGCTTTCAAGAGTCAGAGGGGACATTGCAGTATGGGGCTCTGACACAATTACTCCCGGTGTAGGAGTTAGTCATAAGCCTACCACAGGTGTCACAGTGACTGGTCCCTTAGCCTCCTCCTGTTGGATCGTATATATTCTCCTAATTTATATCCTCTGCTGTAATGTGCTCAGCACTGGATGAGCTAACCACTGGACACAATACTTCCTACAGCTGGTAAGCACAGACACCGTGTTTTCTACAGCTAGTAAGCACAGTGGTCTAGGTGTTTGACAGGTAAGTATGTTTTGTATTGGCACTCAAATAGCCTGCAGGCTATCAGTAGGTACAGTTAGTAATGCTACATCATAGCCATGAGACTTTAATATAACAGACTACTCACAATAGACTTTAATGGTTTTGTTATTGTCTATATCTCATGGAGCTTATGGGGCAATAGGGACCTCTGTTGGCTATGCACAGTTCATTTGTTTTTTTAATAAATTTCTGGGGTTCTGCTAGGGTTCATGTAATTGTATTTCATATTCATTTCATGACTGGCACTTTTTTCTCCTTTTTTTTTACTCTGCTCCTTCCTTGATTAGCTATTTTAATTCCTGGTTGGATTTAGCTGTATTGGAGATGTTTTCTTGCTGCATCTTTTACACTTTACAGATTTCCTTTTGTATTTTTTATTTACAATAATTTAAAGTTTTGCCAATGGATTCATCACTTATTTTAGTTCTAGGCCGGCCCCTACCTGAGTTTCCCCGATCACTAATCTTCTGACTGAGGTATCACAATTCGCTGTCGCTTTAGTCTCTCTCTTCTCACCCTCTTACTTTTCCCCCTTCACCTCTTCCATTATTTTTTTCTCTCCTGTGGCTCATATGCTTTTCTTGTATTTGCAGCCATGAGCATTTACTGACTAGCTGTTATATTTTTTTCTTTACCTAGAAATATAAAAAATTTCAGGTTAATTACTATAAATGTGCAGGTCCTTATTTCACTAACTATACACAATTTACTACACTAATATATTTAAAGAATTATATATGTTGGTTAATTGCATTCCACATGGTGTGTTTTTGCTAACTAAAGTTATTTTCTAAATGTGTTAGGCCTTCTGAAAACAAACGTCATATGACTTGTGTGGGTAAGGCACAGAGAAACCATGAAGCTGCTGTTTAAATGCAATGAGAGCAATATAACACCGTTCATGGTAATAATAATAATAATAATAATAATAATAATAATAATAAAATGCTGTAAAACAACATACTAAATGATTGTTTGGGACATAGTTAAGAAGGAAAACAAGAAAAGAAAAAAAGCAGCAGATCCCATGTTGCAGGCTACATACTGTTTGTTTGTCCCAGCTCCCAACTTCTGTTCACATTGGGAATTTGTGTAACTTGCTGTCCATTCTGCAAAAATAAAAGTGCAGATTCTGGTGCTTTTTTTATCTTCTATAACTATCAAGTGTATCACACAGTTTATGATTTGTGTAGACAGGCAAGAAATGTTATTCAAAGGAGGCTAAAATTGGTTTTCAAAAGACCTTCAAGGTGTTTGAATTATAAAAGTCTAAAAATGATAAGCAATGCTACCCGAGTACAGTTTTCTGATGAATTATAATATGTCTGTTCATTTGCCCTCACGCAAGGTTTAAGTGTGTTATTGCAGATCAAATGCTTTTCAAAGCAGTTGAAAAATAGATTATTGCAGAGTGTTGCATGGATTTCAATGAATTCAAATGTGAAAACCCTGCAAACCCTTCAAAGCATTTTGCAAGGCAATTCAGTGCAAAAGTAGAAAATATCATTACACAATTTATCCACAAATGGTAGAATATTGTATAAACTATGCTGAGGAGTTGTTAAATGGGCTACAATCTACCCTCAGAAATGGATTAAAATTAAAATTAAAAATAAATAAATAGAAAAGCCTCATCTTTGAGTAAATATATTGATGAACTATAAAATCAAATAAGGAAAAGACTATCAGATCTGTATGAAATATACATACTGCTATAGTAATTAAACAACTACCCCAAAACTGTAGCAAAATTACACTTTTACACTACCGTAACATTTGTTACATTTGTTACGGTAGTTGAAAGAAATTAAGCCATATTATCTATATTATTGTAAGTGTAAAACATGCAACACTTATGAAAATAAGTAATAGGGAAACATATAATAAATATCACTAACAATGATGTAGTCTAATCTATAAAAGTACCAAATCACAACAAATATATATTTAGTCTTCAAAAGCCATAAGATCAGCTTAAATAATTAAGACCAACTTGCAAGATCTCAGAATATAGCAGATTCTTTGCTATTGTAATATTAACTGCTGTGTTTGGAGATGTAATGGAAAACTTTTTAGATTGTTATTCTTGTGCTCTATCTGTCTTTCTTTCAGTGTGTGGTTTGTTCTCAATGCTTATGGTATCCTACAACTGTAATTCATCATGTAAATCCCATATCTGTAGTGGAAGGTCAAAGATGTTTTTAATATGAAACATTCTTTGGTAACCAGAGAATTTAGCAAATGTGATGTTTGTGTCATTGAATGGCAGAACAAATATCTGTTGTGTCAACACATGAGCATTCTTAATCAGGCGAAGAAATAAAATGAATTACTTGAATTGGTCGAAAGAGGGTTTTTTCCCTCCTTTTTTTCATTGCGTGTCAGATCAGCACTGGAGCAATACATTTTTACTTTCAACTTTTATTACCAGCGCAACCAGACGCGGGCAGTTTACTTCTACACTCTAGCAAAAGCACTAATTAGCACTCCACTTGTAATCTAGCACATTATATTCTTATAACAGCTATTACACAAGGTAACTAGTAAACATTCATAATCCAAATAATATCAATGGTAAAAATGTAAGTGCACAGAGCACAGAAGTGCTGTATTCATTCAGGTAACTAAATACTGGCACTGTCATCAATAAAGATAGCCACTATTAATCATCACTTAATGTTCTATAACTGTGACTTTTGTAATACCAGTGCACAGTGTTTACTAATTACTAGCTGCAATTAGAAAGAAAGGAAAAACAACACATTTGCATATTTATTGAATCAGTGTCTGTAGTTTTCCAGATCTAAATATTCTCACTGGAAAACAGAAAGTACATGAACCATGAATACAATATTGCTGAACTTTACTGTTAAATAGCATCTGCTCCATTAATTCACTAAGAAAATGTAAATCTTAAACCAAAAACACTTGGAGACCATATCTACTTATATGGATGATCATTATGATTCCTGGCTCCAATCTAGTATTTAATATGCCTATACGCAGTTATCAACCAAAATGATAAAATCTGATCAATTCATTTATCTTCAAGCAAAGAGATTCTGTACCTTGCTCTGGCTCTGCTTTCAAACCTCAATGATCACATATAAAA
>NW_026512791.1:0-49654 GCF_027579735.1 Bombina bombina
TAAACTGACACCAACAAACAGCATGATTTCCGTAGCAGAGACTGGGAAGAGTCCTATGCAAGAATACGCCTGCTAGTAGCTGGAACACCCACGTACGCCCTCTGACAAGCACAATATATGTTAATGTGACATATTGTCGCCATTAGATGAGAAATAAAGCAGCAGACAGGTGCTCAAACTTATAGGAAGATCCTTTTTATTTTAATCTGCTCTAAAATTGTATGACAAAATTCTTAATAAGGCACCATGAAGGATCTAAATAAAATCTATGTAAAAATGAAACTAAAAGGAAGTCGATGACTATGTACATTTGAGTCCTAGGGCTCACTGTCTAATAGGGACAACTCCAACAGAAAATGTAGGTTCATTCAGGTATATGGTATATGACAAGGTGTTCTACTGCAAAGGGCTTTAATGGATATCTACATACATATGCAGGTCTAAATATGTATGTATGTATGTGATTTCATACACTATAAGTTTATTCTTCGTTCATACACTTCTGCACTTCACTTAGCCAAGCAAACCGACTTCTCTCATATCAACTCTTTCCTCAAACCCTAAACAACTCTTCTCCACCTTTAACTCTCTCCTCTACCCACCTGCTCCACCCCCGCCTGTCTTTAGTTCTCAAGACCTAGCAGACTACTTTTTAAACAAAACACATACTAACCGAAGCAACATCCCATCACCAACCTGCAATATTCCAACAACAGGCTCAGTTACGCCCTCTGCCACCCTCTGCAGCTTCCACCCAGCCACTGAGAATGAAGTTTCTTCCTTACTATCTTCCTCACGCCTCACTACCTGCCCACTCGACCCTATCCTTTCCCATCTGATACCCTCCCTGTCTTCCACCCTCACTCCTGCTCTTACCCACATCTTCAACCTATCTCTCTCTACAGGCTCATTCCCATCTTCTTTCAAGCAAGCAAAAGTCACTCCCATACTCAAAAAACCCTCCCTTGACCCTAATTCTCCTGAAAGCTACCGCCCCATATCACCGCTTCCACTAACATCAAAACTCCTTGAAAAACATAATTTATGCTTACCAGATAAATTCCTTTCCTTCCTGGCAGGGAGAGTCCACGACTTCCTTCCTTACTGTTGGGAAATACAACACCTAGCCACCAGGAAGAGGCAAAGACACCCAAGCCAAAATTTTAAATATCCCTCCCACTTCCCCTATCCCCCAGTCAAAGAAAAGTAGGAGAAACATCAGGGTATAAAAGGTTCCAGAAGAAATAATATAAAAAGGGAGCCGCCCATCAAAAAAATAAATTACGGGCCGGGTTGGGGACTCTCCCTGCCAGGAAGGAAAGGAATTTATCTGGTAAGCGTAAATGATGTTTTCCTTCCATAAGACAGGGAGAGTCCACGACTTCATTCCTTACTGTTGGGAAAAGTATACCCAAGCTCCAGAGGACACTGAATGAATAACGGGAGGGATCAGAAAAAAGAGGCGGACCCTATTCTGAGGGCACCACAGCCTGCAAAACTTTTCTCCCTAAAGCTGCTTCAGCCAAAGCAAATACATCAAACTTGTAAAATTTAGAAAAAGTATGTAAGGAGGACCAGGTAGCCGCCTTACAAATCTGATCCATTGAGGCTTCATTCTTAAAAGCCCAAGTGGAAGCCACTGCTCTAGTGGAATGAGCCATTATTCTTTTATGAGGCTGTCGTCCTGCTGTCTCATAAGCTAAGCGGATGACACTCCTCAACCAGAAAGATAGAGAAGGGGAAGAAGCTTCCCCGCATAGACGACAAACAAAGAGGAAGATTGTCTGAATTCCTTAGTATCCTGAAGATAGCATTTCAAGGCACGAACCACATCTAGATTGTGAAGCAAACGTTCCTTCCTTGAAGAAGGATTAGGACACAAGGAAGGAACAACAATTTCTTGATTAATGTTACAATTCGACACCACCTTAGGGAGGAACCCTAGTTTATTGCGTAAAACCCCCTTCTCAGCATGAAAAACCAGATAAGGGGGATCACATTGCAAAGCAGAAATCTCAGAAACTCTGAGGCAATAGCCAACAAAAAAAGAACCTTCCAAGATAACAACTTAATGTCAACAGTTTGCATAGGCTCAAACGGATCCTGCTGCAAAACACTAAGAACAAGATTGAGGCTCCAAGGCGAAGCCCCAGATCTAAACACGGGTCTGATCCTAGCCAGAGCCTTAAAGGACTGCACATCCGGAAGCTCAGCCAATCTTTTGTGCAGTAACACCAACAGGGACGATATCTGTCCCTTCAGGGAACTAGCAGATAAGCCCTTCTCTAGTCCAGAGGAAAGCTACAATTCTGGCAACCTTAACTTTATGCCAGGAAAAGCCACGCTCTTCACACCAGTACAAGTAAGTCCTCCACACTTTATGGTAGATAAAACGAGTAACAGGCTTACGAGCTTGAACCAGAGTGCCGTTAACACTCTCGGAGAACCCTCTTTTGGATAAGACTAAGCTTCAATCTCCACGCAGTCAGCCTCAGAGAATCTAGATTTTGATGAACGAAGGGACCCTGTACCAGCAGATCTTTGCGACAAGGTAACCTCCACTGAGGAGATGAGAACATCCCCACCAGATCTGCAAACCACATCCTTCGCGGCCATGAAGGAGCAATCAAAATCACAAATGCTCGCTCCTGCTTGATGCGAGCCACCACACGAGGGAGTAGTGGTAATGGAGAAAAAAAGATATATGAGACTGAACCTCCATGGTACTGATAGCGCATCTATCAATTCCGCCTGAGGATCCGTCGACCTCGACCCGTACCTGAGTAGCTTGGTATTGAGGCAGGATGCCTTGAGATATATCTCTGGCATCCCCCACTCGCTGCATAACTCTGCAAACACCTCGGGGTGAAGAGACCATTCCCCTAGGTGAAAGGATTGCCTGCTGAGGAAATCCGCTTCCCAGTTGTCCACACCCGGAATGTGGATCTCTGACCGCGTACATTTGTGAGTCTCCGCCCACTCTAGTATCTGAGATACTTCTCTCATCGCCAAGGAACTTCTCGTTTCTCCTTGAGGGTTGATATAGGCAACCAAGGTTATATTGTCTGATTGGAATCTGATAAACTGGGACAAACCCAGAAGGGGCCAAGCCTTTAAGGCATTGAAGATTGCCCGTAGTTCCAAAATATTGATCGGAAGGGAGGACTCCTCCCGAGTCCACAGACCTTGTGCCTTCTTGGCACCCCAAACGGCTCCCCAGCCGGAAAGGCTTGCGTCTGTAGTCACAATCTCTCAGTACGGTCTCAAAAAGCATGTGCCTTGGGACAGATCATCTAGACAGAGCCACCAGGAGAGCGAGTCTCTCGACAGGCTGTCCAGCACAATCTGTTGAGACAGATCTGAATTGTCGCCATTCCATTGTCTCAACATGCATAGTTGTAAGGGTCTGAGATGGAATCTGGCAAAAGGAATGATGTCCATGCAGGACACTATGAGTCCGATTACCTCCATACACTGAGCCACTGAGGGACTCGAGGAGGCCTGGAGGGCAAGACATGCGGAAATTGGCTTACTCCCAGGAAATTCACCCTTGTACTTGGAGTAAGAGAAAACTGAGAAGGGACTCTGAATGTTCTCCCACTAGACAAAAAGATGGTGTTCTGGCAACGGCTAGAAGAGCCCCCATAACCTTTGTAAATATCCTTAGAGCAGTAGCTAGGCAAAACGGAAGAGCTATGAACTGGAAGTGCTGATCCAGAATACCAAACCTCACGAAATTAAAATGTTCACTGTGAATCGGGACATTAACGTATGCATCTATTGTGGTCATAAACTGTCCTTCCTGAACCAGCGGCAGGATTAACCGTATTGTTTCCATCTTGAAAGAGGGAACAATCAGAAACTTGTTTAATCACTTTAGGTCCAGAATTGGACGGAAAGTTCTCTCCTTCTTTGGAACCACGAAAAGGTTTGAATAAAACCCCAAACCTCTTTCTGTTGTAGGTACTGGGACAGTTACTCCTAGAGAGGAGCAATCCCGTACACAACTTAAGAAGGCAGCCCTCTTTTCTGGTCGTGTCGAAAGACTGGAGAGTAGGAATCTGGGCAGATGAGACTTGAATCCTACCCTGTATCCTTGAGTTACAACCTCCAGGACCCAAGGATCCTGTACATCCTGGAACCAAGCGGCTGAAAAAAGAGACAATCTGCCCCCTACTAAATGCTGATTTGTTCTTGGGGGCTTTTTAGTCTGTCTGGACTTATTCTAGGAGTGAGCGGGCATCCAAGTACTCTTGGGTTGCTCGGACATGGAAGAGGACTTCTGTCATTGCGACTTATCAGCACGAAAGGAACGAAAATTAGACAGTTGCCGTCCCTTAGGCTTTTTCTTTTTATCTTGCGGTAGAAAACATAATTTATGCTTACCTGATAAATTTATTTCTCTTGTAGTGTATCCAGTCCACGGATCATCCATTACTTGTGGGATATTCTCCTTCCCAACAGGAAGTTGCAAGAGGATCACCCACAGCAGAGCTGCTATATAGCTCCTCTCCTCACTGCCATATCCAGTCATTCGACCGAAACAAGACGAGAAAGGAGAAACCATAGGGTGCAGTGGTGACTGTAGTTTAATTAAAATTTAGACCTGCCTTAAAAGGACAGGGTGGGCCGTGGACTGAATACACTACAAGAGAAATAAATTTATCAGGTAAGCATAAATTATGTTTTCTCTTGTTAAGTGTATCCAGTCCACGAATCATCCATTACTTGTGGGATACCAATACCAAAGCTAAAGTACACGGATGATGGGAGGGACAAGGCAGGAACTCAAACGGAAGGAACCACTGCCTGTAGAACCTTTCTCCCAAAAACAGCCTCCGAAGAAGCAAAAGTGTCAAATTTGTAAAATTTTAAAAAGGTGTGAAGCGAAGACCAAGTCGCAGCCTTGCAAATCTGTTCAACAGAGGCCTCATTTTTAAAGGCCCAGGTGGAAGCCACAGCTCTAGTAGAATGAGCTGTAATCCTTTCAGGGGGCTGCTGTCCAGCAGTCTCATAGGCTAAGCTAATTATGCACCGAAGCCAAAAGGAGAGAGAGGTTGCCAAAGCTTTTTGACCTCTCCTCTGTCCAGAGTAAACGACAAACAGGGCAGATGTTTGACGAAAATCTTTAGTAGCCTGTAAGTAAAACTTCAAGGCACGGACTACGTCCAGATTATGCAAAAGACGTTCCTTCTTTGAAGAAGGATTAGGACACAATGATGGAACAACAATCTCTTGATTGATATTCCTGTTAGAAACCACCTTAGGTAAAAACCCAGGTTTGGTACGCAGAACTACCTTGTCTGAATGAAAAATCAGATAAGGAGAATCACAATGTAAGGCAGATAACTCAGAGACTCTTCGAGCCGAGGAAATAGCCATCAAAAACAGAACTTTCCAAGTTAAAAGTTTAATATCAATGGAATGAAGGGGTTCAAACGGAACTCCCTGAAGAACTTTAAGAACCAAGTTTAAGCTCCACGGGGGAGCAATAGTTTTAAACACAGGATTAATCCTAACCAAAGCCTGACAAAATGTCTGGACGTCTGTAACTTCTGCCAGACGCTTGTGCAAAAGAATAGACAGAGCAGAGATCTGTCCTTTTAAAGAACTAGCTGATAAGCCTTTGTCCAAACCCTCTTGGAGAAAGGACAATATCCTAGGAATCCTAACCTTACTCCATGAGTAACTCTTGGATTCACACCAATAAAGATATTTACGCCATATCTTATGGTAGATTTTCCTGGTGACAGGCTTCCAAGCCTGTATTAAGGTATCAATGACTGACTCGGAGAAGCCACGCCTTGATAGAATCAAGCGTTCAATCTCCATACAGTCAGTCTCAGAGAAAGTAGATTTGGATGATTGAAAGGACATTGTATTAGAAGATCCTGCCTCAGAGGCAGAGTCCATGGTGGAAGAGATGACATGTCCACTAGGTCTGCATACCAGGTCCTGCGTGGCCACGCAGGCGCTATCAGAATCACTGATGCTCTCTCCTGTTTGATTTTGGCAATCAGTCGAGGGAGCAGAGGAAACGGTGGAAACACATAGGCCAGGTTGAAGAACCAAGGAGCTGCTAGAGCATCTATCAGCGTTGCTCCCGGGTCCCTGGACCTGGATCCGTAACAAGGAAGCTTGGCGTTCTGGCGAGACGCTATGAGATCCAGTTTTGTTTTGCCCCAACGAGGGACCAGTTGAGCAAACACCTCCGGATGGAGTTCCCACTCCCCCGGATGAAAAGTCTGAAGACTTAGAAAATCCGCCTCCCAGTTCTCTACGCCTGGGATGTGGATCGCTGACAGGTGGCAAGAGTGAGACTCTGCCCAGCGAATTATCTTTGAGACTTCTAACATCGCTAGGGAACTCCTGGTTCCCCCTTGATGGTTGATGTAAGCCACAGTCGTGATGTTGTCCGACTGAAATCTGATGAACCTCAGTGTTGCTAACTGAGGCCAAGCTAGAAGAGCATTGAATATTGCTCTTAACTCCAGAATATTTATTGGGAGGAGTTTCTCCTCCTGAGTCCACGATCCCTGAGCCTTCAGGGAGTTCCAGACTGCGCCCCAACCTAGAAGGCTGGCATCTGTTGTTACAATCGTCCAATCTGGCCTGCGAAAGGTCATACCCTTGGACAGATGGACCCGAGAAAGCCACCAGAGAAGAGAATCTCTGGTCTCTTGATCCAGATTTAGTAGATGGGACAAATCTGAGTAATCCCCATTCCACTGACTTAGCATGCATAATTGCAGCGGTCTGAGATGCAGGCGTGCAAATGGCACTATGTCCATTGCCGCTACCATTAAGCCGATTACTTCCATGCACTGAGCCACTGACGGGCGTGGAATGGAATGAAGGACACGGCAAGCATTTAGAAGTTTTGATAACCTGGACTCCGTCAGGTAAATTTTCATCTCTACAGAATCTATAAGAGTCCCTAGGAAGGAGACTCTTGTAAGTGGTGATAGAGAACTCTTTTCCACGTTCATTTTCCACCCATGCGACCTCAGAAATGCCAGAACTATCTCTGTATGAGACTTGGCAATTTGAAAGCTTGACGCCTGTATCAGGATGTCGTCTAGATACGGAGCCACCGCTATGCCTCACGGTCTTAGAACCGCCAGAAGTGAGCCCAGAACCTTTGTAAAAATTCTCGGGGCAGTGGCCAACCCGAAGGGAAGAGCTACAAATTGGTAATGCCTGTCTAGAAAGGCAAACCTTAGGAACCGATGATGATCATTGTGAATCGGTATGTGAAGGTAGGCATCCTTTAAGTCCACTGTGGTCATGTACTGACCCTCTTGGATCATGGGTAGGATGGTCCGAATAGTTTGCATTTTGAATGATGGAACTCTGAGGAATTTGTTTAAGATCTTTAGATCCAAGATTGGTCTGAAGGTTCCCTCTTTCTTGGGAACCACAAACAGATTTGAATAAAATCCCTGTCCTTGTTCCGTCCGCGGAACTGGATGGATCACTCCCATTACTAGGAGGTCTTGCACACAGCTTAGGAATGCCTCTTTCTTTATCTGGTTTGATGATAACCTTGAAAGATGAAATCTCCCTTGTGGAGGAGAAGCTTTGAAGTCCAGAAGATATCCCTGAGATATGATCTCCAACGCCCAGGGATCCTGAACATCTCTTGCCCACGCCTGGGCGAAGAGAGAAAGTCTGCCCCCCACTAGATCCGTTTCCGGATAGGGGGCCGTTCTTTCATGCTGTCTTGGGGGCAGCAGCAGGCTTCCTGGCCTGCTTGCCCTTGTTCCAGGACTGGTTAGGTTTCCAGGCCTGTCTGGAATGAGCAACAGTTCCCTCTTGTTTTGAAGCGGAGGAAGTTGATGCTGCTCCTGCCTTGAAATTTCGAAAGGCACAAAAATTATACTAGCAAGCTTGGAAAACACTTTAAAACAAGTTTACAAGCAATATAAAAAAAGTTACTGCGCCTTTAAGAAACACAAATTTTCCCAAATTTTGAAATAACAGTGAAAAAATGCAGTTACACTAACGAAATTTTTACAGTGTATGTAATAAGTTAGCAGAGCATTGCACCCACTTGCAAATGAATGATTAACCCCTTAATACCAAAAACGGAATAACAAATGGGGGTAGTTCCCTGAATTCCAGGAGATAACCTTGAGAAACTATTTCTAGCGCCCAGGGATCCTGAACATCTCTTGCCCAAGCCTGAGCAAAGAGAGAGAGTCTGCCCCCCACTAGATCCGGTCCCGGATCGGGGGCTACTCCTTCATGCTGTTTTGTTAGCAGCGGCAGGCTTCTTGGCCTGCTTACCCTTGTTCCAGCCTTGCATCGGTTTCCAGGCTGGTTTGGGTTGTGAGGCATTACCCTCTTGCTTAGAGGATGCAGAATTAGAGGCCGGTCCGTTCCTGAAATTGCGAAAGGAACGAAAATTAGACTTATTTTTGGCCTTGAAAGGCCTATCTTGTGGAAGGGTGTGGCCCTTTCCCCCAGTGATGTCTGAAATAATCTCTTTCAATTCTGGTCCAAATAGAGTTTTACCTTTGAAAGGGATGTTAAGCAATTTTGTCTTGGATGACACATCCGCTGACCAAGACTTTAGCCAAAGCGCTCTGTGCGCCACGATAGCAAACCCTGAATTTTTCGCCGCTAATCTAGCTAATTGCAAAGCGGCATCTAAAATAAAAAGAGTTAGCCAATTTAAGTGTGTGAACTCTGTCCATAACCTCCTCATATGGAGTCTCTCTACTGAGCGACTTTTCTAGCTCCTCGAACCAGAACCACGCTGCTGTAGTGACAGGAACAATGCACGAAATGGGTTGTAGAAGGTAACCTTGCTGTACAAAAATCTTTTTAAGCAAACCTTCCAATTTTTTATCCATAGGATCTTTGAAAGCACAACTATCTTCGATAGGAATAGTAGTGCGTTTGTTTAGAGTAGAAACTGCCCCCTCGACCTTAGGGACTGTCTGCCATAAGTCCTTTCTGGGGTCGACCATAGGAAATAATTTCTTAAATATAGGGGGGGGGGGGGGGAACAAAAGGTATGCCGGGCTTTTCCCACTCCTTATTTACTATGTCCGCCACCCGCTTGGGTATAGGAAAAGCGTTGGGGTGCACCGGAACCTCTAGGAACTTGTCCATCTTGCATAATTTCTCTGGAATGACCAAGTTGTCACAATCATCCAGAGTAGATAACACCTCCTTAAGCAGTGCGCGGAGATGTTCTAATTTAAATTTAAATATCACAACATCAGGTTCAGCTTGTTGAGAAATTTTTCCTGAATCTGAAATTTCTCCATCTGACAAAACCTCCCTCATGGCCCCTTCAGATTGGTGTGAGGGTATGACAGAACAATTATCATCAGCGCCCTCCTGCTCTTCAGTGTTTAAAACAGAGCAATCGCGCTTTCTCTGATAAGTAGGCATTTTGGATAAAATATTTGCTATGGAGTTATCCATTACAGCCGTTAATTGTTGCATGGTAATAAGCATTGGCGCACTAGATGTACTAGGGGCCTCCTGTGTGGGCAAAATTGGTGTAGACACAGTAGGAGATGATGTAGTATCATGTTTACTCCCCTCATCTGAGGAATCATCTTGGGCAATTTCATTATCTGTGGCAGTACTGTCCTTACTTTGTTTGGACGCTATGGCACAATTATCACATAAATTTAAATGGGGAGACACATTGGCTTTCATACATATAGAACATAGCTTATCTGAAGGCACAGACATGTTACACAGGCTTAAACTTGTCAACAAAGCACAAAAAACGTTTTAAAACAAAACCGTTACTGTCTCTTTAAATTTTAAACAGACAACACTTTATTACTGAATATGTGAAAAAGTATGAAGGAATTGTTCAAAAATTACCAAAATTTCACCACAGTGTCTTAAAGTATAAAGAGTATTGCACACCAAATTTCAGAGATTTAACCCTTAAAATAACGGAACCGGAGCCGTTTACAAATTTAACCCCTATACAGTCCCAGCTATAGCCTTTGCTGAGACCCAACCAAGCCCAGAGGGGAATACGATACCAATTGACGCCTTCTAGAAGCTTTTCCAGCAAATTTCAGATCCTCACACATGCATCTGCATGCCCTGCTCTCAAAAAACAACTGCGCAGTAATGGCGCGAAAATGAGGCTCAGTCTACAACTAGGAAGGCCCCCTGACTGGAAAAGGTGTCTAACATAGTGCCTGCCGTTTAATAAACGTTCCCCAAGTTTATAAATGCGAATTGTCAGCATAAATATGAATAAAATGCCCAAATAAAGCAATCGATTTAGCCCATAAAAAGGTCTACCAGTTTTTTTTTGCCCATATTAAGCCCTTTATTCTGTTTGTTTGACTAAGAAAATGGCTTACTGGTCCCCATGAGGGGAAATGACAGCCTTCCAGCATTACATGGTCTTGTTAGAAATATGGCTAGTCATACCTTAAGCAGAAAAGTCTGCTAACTGTTTCCCCCAACTGAAGTTACTTCATCTCAAGTCCTATGTGGAAACAGCAATCGATTTTAGTTACTGTCTGCTAAAATCATCTTCCTCTCACAAACAGAAATCTTCATCCTTTTCTGTTTCAGAGTAAATAGTACATACCAGCACTATTTTAAAATAACAAACACTTGATAGAAGAATAAAAACTACATTTAAACACCAAAAAACTCTTAACCATCTCCGTGGAGATGTTGCCTGTGCAACGGCAAAGAGAATGACTGGGGTGGGCGGAGCCTAGGAGGGACTATATGGCCAGCTTTGCTGGGACTCTTTGCCATTTCCTGTTGGGGAAGAGATATCCCACAAGTAAGGATGACGCCGTGGACCGGACACACCAATGTTGGAGAAATGGATATATAAAAAAACGGTCTTACCCTCCAGGATCCATGCTGTGGAACAGGCACAGCCTCTCAAGTCTTGCAGCAGTGCTTCTGACATGGACTTGAGGGTGTAGCAGCAAGTAGTGAAACTCGTCAACACTGATTGCTCAGGAGCTGTTAGCGACAGTCTGGATGGGTTCGCAAAAAACTTTCCCTGCATCTCCAGACTCTAACTTTCATCAATACTCTCACTGAGAGGTTGACATGATTACTTAAAACTCCAGTCCTTTCTCGAAGGGAACAGACCCATACAGGACTATCTACATCTTCTGATACTTCACTGCCACCTCCAATAGTGACGAAAGGCAAAGAATGACTGGGGGATAGGGGAAGTGGGAGGGATATTTAAGCCTTTGGCTGGGGTGTCTTTGCCTCCTCCTGGTGGCCAGGTGTTGTATTTCCCAACTTTAAGGAATAAAGTTGTGGACTCTCCCTGCCTTATGGAATGAAAACTAGTTTACAATCGCCTAAGCCACTTCCTGTCCACCAACTCCTTGCTTAACCCTCTGCAATCTGGATTCCGCCCCAAACACTTAACTGAGACTGCCCTTACCAAGGTTACTAACGATCTTTTCTCTGCTAAAAGTAATGGCCACTACGCTATAGTCATCTTACTTGACCTCTCAGCTGCCTTCGACACAGTTGACCACCCCCTCCTCCTATAGACCCTTATCTCGTTTGGCCTCTGTGACACTGCTCTTTCTTGGATTCACTCCTATCTTTCTCACAGTTATTTTTCTGTGTCATTTGCTGGTGACTCCTCCACTCCAATGCCTCTGTCTGTTGGAGTACCTAAAGGATCTGTTCTGGGTCCTCTACTCTTCTCCATTTATACTTCTTCACTGGGTAAACTTATCAACAGTTATGGCTTCAAATATCACCTCACTTCTAAATTCACCTGCTTCTAAATGATCTCTTGAAGACATGAATCCAGCTAAATACAAAGTTAACTTTAAAATACCCAGCAGTGGTATAATCTGTAACAAAGTCTAAGCATGGAAAACCTAAGTTTCATTAACAAGGACGATTCTTGAACTAAAAACATATAAAAGAAATGAGGAACCGGGATAGATATTATAAATACTGCTGAAATGTCAAAGGAATAATGCCAAGCAATAGTAAAAACCCATATTTAAAGGATTCTTATATATACATTTTACAAGTCTCAATCGTAAAATGCATTTTCTCCTAGATGAGGAATGTATTGCTATATTCTGGCCTGACAGCATTCTTTCTGGCTTTTAATGTAGCAATACAGTAATAAAATATAAAATGCCAACACCTTTGTACACAACTTGTAAAGCCATAATACTAATTCAGCAAAGGGATTATTAGACTCAAATATAAAACAACTGATCAGAAAATTAAGCTAGAAACAAAGGATGAAGTTGCAAAAACACCACTTTAGCAGGTTAATTATTCCTCTTTAAATGTCAGTCAATAAAAATGCCTGAAACAGCTTCTTGCTTAAGCAGTCACAAAGGTCTCATGCTCTTCTAATCCCAGTGAGAGAAAACCCCTGATATGAAGTACACCGCCAGATTGGGGAGGCTTCTGAGATCTGAATGTTACACCAGTGATGGCCAACTCCCTAGCACATGGGGCTGCAGGCTGTAAATAAATGTATGGTTACACACATATACAAATATATTTCCTATCAATGTCCATTAGGCCCTGATTTAGGCAACGTTGCAGGGTACGCTCTATCTGCTGTTCTCCCCTCCTTTACATGGCTCGTTTGTTTGCCCATCATCAGATTTCCTCAAAGCACAAATTTTATGTTTCACTTTTTCTTGGAGCCATAAAAAAATGATTCTTAGCTTTGCTTTCCCCTTAGGGGCTGCGCAAACGAGTGCAGAGGGCCACATTAGGCCCATGGCTTGCCAGTTGGCCATACCTGATCTATACCATAACATTAGAAGACATTTTTTTATGTATGCTAATGCCAGATCAGGATTATTCCAAAGCCACACCGGTCCTGTGAAAAAAAGTAGCAGTACAAATAACAGATACTGCATTTCACCCTAGTAGAGGATTACTAAACCTTAAAGTGACACTAAAGTCAAAATGAAACTTTCAAAATTCAGACAGAAGCTTTCAGTTTCAAGAGAGTTTCTAACTTGCTTCCATTATCAAAATGTGCACAATCTTATTTAAATGCACACTTTCTGAGGCATCTACTAAGCATGTGCGCAGTATATACATATGTGTTTTGTGATTGGCTGATGGCTGTCACATGATACATGAGGAGGGAACATGGAATTAACTGACATTTAACAGAATTAAAATCTACTACTCATTTGAAATTCAAAGAAAGTTCTATTGCATTGCCTTTTTATTGTGTATTTGTGACTTATGCAATTCTACTGTATTTAAGTTTCAAGAAGTTCAATAGAAGATTGTTTGGAGTGAAATAGATCTGCACATGGAGCTAGGTGTGAGGAGGGAAGGGCAAGCTGTAAAAAATGAAAGTTAAACCTATAACAATTTCAATGAAATAAAATGATTTAAATTGCTATGATTTACTGTCAGATGCTGCGAAATCACCCTGTATGGGCAAAGCTAAAATAAACTCTGTTACTGGGGAACACGGTGCAAAGTGAAAGGTAGGGGCCCTGACAACATTTAAGGGGCGGCTGAACACTTGAGTAATAAGATCTGTACAAAACAACAAACACTTCTGATGGAAACACAACCTTACTGCAAATAGGTAGAAAGTGAAATGAATCAGCTAGGAAGTAGACAGGTATATGTAGGTGTAAGTCCCTACTGTCCTGTACTGCTACAGTTGTACAAGTGTAGTGTGAGATTATTATTTCTGTAAAAACAATGAGCTTTAGCAAGATAAATGTAGTGCACCTAAATATACACATTAGATCCATACAGGGGGACATCTGAAGAGATAAATCAGTACAACGCTGAGAAGTGGAGGGTCACATTAGGTTTTGAGTGGTTCCTTATAGTGCTGCTTACAGCTTGTTGTGGCTTGTGTTGTACCTAGAATCATAATAAATTAGACCATGTCATTTTTTGACTATAATGGCCTTGAATCACAGGAATGCAGTATTTCAATTGCAACAGAAGGACTTACAGCACCCTGGGTTGGTACCATCCCATAGAGTGGGATATTAAGCAACATCCATCCCCAAAAGAGCTCTTCTCTTTTGTACTTTAGTCTAAGTGTAATAGGGGCATCACTGTGCCTAGAGGGATATAGCTGCACCTCCACGTATAAGGCCCATACAGGCCGAAATGTATGTCTGGGGTTAGCTGTAGAAATCATTTGTTCAGGTGAGAATTGCCTTGTATTTCAGGGCTAGACTGTCCTTTTGGATGGTGTCGGACTGAAATACTACAGGAAAGTTCTCTTCTGTATAAAGCACAGATAGGGCAAAAAGAGGCTGCCCCCGAGTGGATACCATCCCATAGAGTGGGCTATTAAGCACAATCCATCCCCAGTTGAGCTCCTCTCTTATGTATTTTAGTGTTAGAGATAAATATAATACAACTCTGTTAAAAAATAAAGAACAAAAATACACATTTTAAAGTAAAATCGCTCCAATTTAAAGGCTTAGGACCAGATTCTCTAAAGCTCTCTTGTCTCTCAAGATTATCTAAGAAATTTCTGCAATGCTGTTTTTCATGATTTCTCTCCATGCCTGCGAGTTTATGATAAATGGGTGCCCTAGTGATAGATCAGCCCATAAACAACTAGGTAATGCCCTCGATATAAATGGTCATAGCATTACAACACCAATGGTGAATTTAAATTTAGATGAACAAGACTCACTCACCATAAGAAAGGTTTCCTGAGTAGTGTGGCAAGAGGACCTCACATCAGGTATGAAGTATAGGACTCTTTTGTGCTAGAGAAGTGGAGAATCATCCATTTACAATATGGCTGTTATCTGGCGATTAGAACAGATGTCTCTATAAAACAAGAAGCAGAGAATAGGCATCAATGGAATGAAATTCTTACATTATCACATAACTTAACCAAGCAAAATACTCACAGGGTGGCCTAAAAATCCAAGGATTTGGTGCTATACATTATCCACTTGTCACACTTATATTTACAGACTGTAACCCCTTACGTGCTGTAACTGACAGCATGCTGGATCAAGCAACGCAAACGCAGAGAGATGACCAGGGCAAAGGGATAAGAGTGGTATTGCAGCCTGAGCTAGAAAGGAGTGGTAGATAAGGAAGAACGAGAATGATAAGAGACACATAACTATGAGAGAGAGAGGTAGGTAGTGCAAGGTTAAACACATAAGGAACTAGTTTCTAAAGCTCTATGCTCTGCTAAGAAGTATCAGCAGTACTGTGAGGTCCGTCAACGTATTTTAGAAATGTAAATTTTAGCTTGAGAGCGGTTTATTTTGGATCTGAATAAGAGACACCTACCTTATAATATATTATGTGAAATGTTGCAGGGTCACTTGCGATAAAATGATATTCTATAATGAATTAGGACATTTTCATTTGAAAAACAAAATGTAAACAAACATATCTGCTAAGTAAAACCATCAGAAGCTAAACGTTTTGTAGTCATTGAGGTATATTAGCGATACAAGTCCAGTGTAGCTAGTGTGCTCACACCAAGGAAACATCTATATCAAAGGGCCACAATAGTTGAAAATGTGCACATGCTAATTCATTAGAGCATGTTATTTAAAGATCTACCCTGCACCAACGCAACATGATTAAACACTCAGTAGAACTACTGATTTAGACCGCAGAGCACTGCCGTCGCTGATCCAATTACCAGCACTAGTTTCACTTCTAAGTCATGCCACTAGGGCTACTAATTAAAATCAGCAGCGGTTTCCGCTCGGGACCAGCAGTGCTCTGTGGGTCCCAAGCAGTACTTCCACTGTTTGTTTAACCCTGTTGCAGGGGTTAAACACACAGTACTGCAGGGCTTTACTAATCACATCGTTTGTAAAAGTGCTCACAAACAAGTCCCTTAGGTAAGAAAACATTGTAAATATATAGATATGCAAGTTAAGAGTCTGAAGCAAAAACATGCCTGACAGACACATGAAACACTTTGTAATAAGAAATGTTTAATTCAATTAATTTGCAATATACTTTTACTAATTACTGTACCCCCTTTTACTGCAGTGTACACTGCAGACTTTACAGGCCTAATCCTGCTACATATCTGTCCTTAATTAGCTTTAGTAGATGCCATAAGATATGGCAAAACAATGCAAGCTTTGCTAACATAATGACAGTGGCTTCAGTAACAAATCCAGATATGGTTGCTAAAGTTTGACTATTGAGAAAATCGCAGCAAACACTTTGTTAAAGGGGCATAAAAACCCCAAATTCTTATTTTTATCTTTTTTTTATGATTTAGACAGAGTATACAATTTTAAAAACTTTCCAATTTACTTCTATTATCAAATTTGCTTCATACTCATGTTATTCTTTGTTGAAGAGATATCTAGATAGGTAGTATGGAAGTGTCCTGAGCACTACATGACAGGAAATAGTGCTGCCATCTAGTGCTCTTGCAAATGTATAATATTGTAGCAAATCTGATGCCATATAATGCTAAAGATGTGCACACTCATGAACTTACAACCCTGCTTTTAAACAATAAATAACAAAACAAACAAAAAAAGAAAATGTGTTAATAGAAGTAAAATTGTATGTTCTGTCGGAATCACAAAATAAATATTTGGGGTTTTATGTCCTTTTAATGAATTCACATTTTTTCCTCAAACTCACTTAGTATGTAAATATTTTCCAAGACAAAACTCTTGTAATTAAAAGGAGTCTACTGTCCCTTTAATTTCTGATTAAACAAAACAGAAATCCTTGTGTTGTTTACTCCACCCTCCCCGCACAGGAGCCTCAGCAGGTGAAAGGAACAGTGCAGCTTATTGGGTTTTATTGTTGCTCTCTGAGAGGCCTAACCCCACCTTGTAACACATAAATCCATATTGTCTAATTCTGCCTGCTCGCTTGACATTCACATCAGTATCTCAATGTCAAATACTGTCTCATTTTCCTCTTGGAGGTAAATGAAGAGATATCCTAAAGTCTCAAATGGAAAAGCTGTTAAAAAAAAACATAAGGATGTTTGGCAGAAACGCTGACTGGCAAAAAGAAAGAAAAAACCTATAGGGAAGATGAGTTGTGAGAACGGCACGACATTAGTCTGATCTCTCATCCATAAATACCAAAAAGGACCTATAGAATGAGGTTTCTATAAAACCTGCATAAAGTACTGCAAATTCCACTGTCATTTATCAATATGTTATAAGGAAGCAGAAAGGAATATTATTTACAGACCATTTTCCATAGATAGAACAAAAAGCAAATTCTGCAAACTGCAAATCAAATGGTTTAGGTCATTTGCAGCATTTGGAAAACCTAGGTTACAGATTTAGTTTTTTATGCAGTTTGAGCCTTTTAAAGCAATATGAAAACCATACCATTTAGTCTGTAAAAAAGTTTACAATTTACTTCTATCATCAAATTTGCTTAGTTCTCATTGTATTCTGTGTTGAAGAGATTCCTAGGTAGCATCTGGAGCACTATATAGCAGGAAAACATAATTTATGTAAGAACTTACCTGATAAATTCATTTCTTTCATATTAGCAAGAGTCCATGAGCTAGTGACGTATGGGATATACATTCCTACCAGGAGGGGCAAAGTTTCCCAAACCTCAAAATGCCTATAAATACACCCCTCACCACACCCACAAATCAGTTTAACGAATAGCCAAGAAGTGGGGTGATAAAAAAGTGCGAAAGCATAAAAAATAAGGAATTGGAATAATTGTGCTTTATACAAAAAACATAACCACCCCAAAAAAAGGGCGGGCCTCATGGACTCTTGCTAATATGAAAGAAATGAATTTATCAGGTAAGTTCTTACATAAATTATGTTTTCTTTCATGTAATTAGCAAGAGTCCATGAGCTAGTGACGTATGGGATAATGATTACCCAAGATGTGGATCTTTCCACAAAAGAGTCACTAGAGAGGGAGGGATAAAATAAAGACAGCCAATTCCTGCTGAAAATAATCCACACCCAAAATAAAGTTTAATGAAAAACATAAGCAGAAGATTCAAACTGAAACCGCTGCCTGAAGTACTTTTCTACCAAAAACTGCTTCAGAAGAAGAAAATACATCAAAATGGTAGAATTTAGTAAAAGTATGCAAAGAGGACCAAGTTGCTGCTTTGCAAATCTGATCAATCGAAGCTTCATTCCTAAATGCCCAGGAAGTAGAAACTGACCTAGTAGAATGAGCTGTAATCCTTTGAGGCGGAGATTTACCCGACTCAACATAGGCAAGATGAATTAAAGATTTCAACCAAGATGCCAAAGAAATGGCAGAAGCTTTCTGGCCTTTTCTAGAACCAGAAAAACAGAATTTATGCTTACCTGATAAATTACTTTCTCCAACGGTGTGTCCGGTCCACGGCGTCATCCTTACTTGTGGGATATTCTCCTCCCCAACAGGAAATGGCAAAGAGCCCAGCAAAGCTGGCCATATAGTCCCTCCTAGGCTCCGCCTACCCCAGTCATTCGACCGACGGACAGGAGGAAATATATATAGGAGAAACCATATGGTAACGTGGTGACTGTAGTTAGAGAAAATAATTCATCAGACCTGATTAAAAAACCAGGGCGGGCCGTGGACCGGACACACCGTTGGAGAAAGTAATTTATCAGGTAAGCATAAATTCTGTTTTCTCCAACATAGGTGTGTCCGGTCCACGGCGTCATCCTTACTTGTGGGAACCAATACCAAAGCTTTAGGACACGGATGAAGGGAGGGAGCAAATCAGGTCACCCAAACGGAAGGCACCACGGCTTGCAAAACCTTTCTCCCAAAAATAGCCTCCGAAGAAGCAAAAGTATATAATTTAAAAAATTTGGTCAACAGGAACCTCATTCTTGAAGGCCCATGTGGAAGCCACAGCCCTAGTGGAGTGAGCTGTGATACTTTCAGGAGGCTGCCGTCCGGCAGTCTCAAAAGCCAATCTGATGATGCTTTTAAACCAAAAGGAAAGAGAGGTAGAAGTTGCTTTTTTACCTCTCCTTTAACCAGAATAAACAACAAACAAAGAAGATGTTTGTCTAAAATCTTCAGTAGCCTCTAAATAGAATTTTAGAGCACGGACAACGTCCAAATTGTGTAACAAACGTTCCTTCTATGAAACTGGATTCGGACACAAAGAAGGTACAACTATCTCCTGGTTAATATTTTTGTTGGAAACAACCTTCGGAAGAAAACCAGGCTCAGTACGTAAAACCACCTTATCTGCATGGACCAGATAGGGCGGAGAACACTGCAGAGCAGATAACTCAGAAACTCTTCTAGCGGAAGAAATTGCAACCTAAAACAAAACTTTCCAAGATAATAACTTAATATCTACGGAATGTAAGGGTTCAAACGGAACCCCTTGAAGAACTGAAAGAACTAGATTAAGACTCCAGGGAGGAGTCAAAGGTCTGTAAACAGGCTTGATACTAACCAGAGCCTGAACAAACGCTTAAACGTCTGGCACAGCTGCCAGCCTTTTGTGAAGTAAAACAGATAAAGCAGAGATCTGTCCCTTCAGAGAACTCGCAGAAAATCCTTTCTCCAAACCTTCTTGTAGAAAGGAAAGAATCTTAGGAATTTTTATCTTGTTCCATGGGAATCCTTTAGATTCACACCAACAGATATATTTTTTCCATATATTATGGTAAATTTTTCTAGTTACAGGCTTTCTAGCCTGAATAAGAGTATCTATTACAGAATCTGAAAACCCACGCTTTGATAAAATCAAGCGTTCAAACTCCAAGCAGTCAGTTGGAGGAAAACCAGATTCGGATGTTCGAATGGACCCTGAATAAGAAGGTCCTGACTCAAAGGTAGCTTCCATGGTGGAGCCGATGACACATTCACCAGGTCTGCATACCAAGTCCTGCGTGGCCACACAGGAACTATCAAGATCACCGAAGCCCTCTCCAGATTGATCCTGGCTACCAGCCTGGGAATGAGAGGAAACGGTGGGAATACATAAGCTAGGTTGAAGATCCAAGGTGCTACTATTGTATCCAATAGAGTCGCCTTGGGATCCCTGGATTTGGACCCGTAACAAGGGACCATGAAGTTCTGACGAGAGCCCCATAATTGAGTTATTTGGGCAAAGATTTCCAGATGGAGTTCCCACTCCCCCGGATGCTCCTCCATCGCCAGGGAACTCCTTGTCACCCCCTGATGGTTGAAATATGTAACAGTCGTCATGATGTCTGATTGAAATCTTATGAATTTGGCCTTTGCTAGTCGAGGCCAAGCCTTGAGAGCATTGAATATCGCTCTCAGTTCCATTATGTTTATCGGGAGAAGAGAGTCTTCCCGAAACCATAGACCCTGAGCTTTCAGGGGTTCCCAGACCGCGCCCCAGCCCACCAGACTGGCGTCGGTCGTGACAATGACCCACTCTGGTCTGCGGAAGCTCATTCCCTGTGACAGGTTGTCCAGGGTCAGCCACCAACGGAGTGAATCTCTGGTTATTTGATCTACTTGTATCGTCGGAGACAAGTCTGTATAATCCCCATTCCACTGTCTGAGCATGCACAGGTGTAATGGTCTTAGATGAATTAGTGCAAAAGGAACTATGTCCATTGCCGCAACCATCAAACCTATTACTTCCATGCACTGCGCTATGGAAGGAAGAAGAACAGAATGAAGTACCTGACAAGAGCTTAGAAGTTTTGATTTTCTGGCCTCTGTCAGAAAAACCTTCATTTCTAAGGAAACTATTATTGTTCCCAAGAAGGGAACTCTTGTTGACGGGGACAGAGAACTTTTTTCTATGTTCACTTTCCACCTTGGAGATCTGAGAAAGGCTAGGACAATGTCCGTATGAGCCCTTGCTTTTGACAGAGACAACACTTGAATCAGGATGTCGTCCAAGTAAGGTACTACTGCAATGCCCCTTGGTCTTAGCACCGCTAGAAGGGACCCTAGTACCCTTGTGAAAATCCTTGGAGCAGTGGCTAATCCGAATGGAAGTGCCACAAACTGGTAATGCTTGTCCAGAAAGGCGAACCTTAGGAACCGAAAATGTTCCTTGTGGATAGGAATACGTAAGTACGCATCCTTTAAGTCCACCGTGGTCATGAATTGACCTTCCTGGATGGTAGGAAGGATCGTTCGAATGGTTTCCATTTTGAACGATGAAACCCTTAGAAACTTGTTTAGAATCTTGAGATCTAAAATAGGTCTGAATGTTCCCTCTTTTTTGGGAATTATGAACAGGTTGGAGTAAAAACCCATCCCTTGTTCTCCTAATGGAACAGGATGAATCACTCCCATGCTTAACAGGTCTTCTACACAGTGTAAGAATGCCTGTTCGAAGATGATTGAGACCCGTGGAACCTTCCCCTTGGGGGTAGTTCCCTGAATTCCAGGAGATAACCTTGAGAAACTATTTCTAGCGCCCAAGGATCCTGAACATCTCTTGCCCCAGCCTGAGCAAAGAGAGAAAGTCTGCCCCCCACCAGATCCTTCCCAGATCGGGGGCCAACACTTCATGCTGTTTTGGTAGCAGTGGCAGGTGACTTGGCCTGCTTACCCTTGTTCCAGCCTTGCATCGGCCTCCAGGCTGGCTTGGTTTGAGAAGTATTACCCTCTTGCTTAGAGAGTGTAGAATTTGAGGCTGGTCCGTTTCTGCGAAAGGGACGAAAATTTGGCTTATTTTTAGCCTTAAAAGACCTATCCAGAGGAAGGGCGTGGCCCTTTCCCCCAGTGATGTCTGAAATAATCTCTTTCAAGTCAGGGCCAAACAGTGTTTTACCCTTGAAAGGGATGTTAAGCAAAAGCGCTCTGCGCCCAACGATAGCAAACCCTGAATTATTCGCCGCTAATGTAGCTAATTGCAAAGCGGCATCTAAAATAAAAGAGTTAGCCAATTTAAGAGCTTGAACTCTGTCCAAAACCTCCTCGTACGAAGATTCTTTATTGAACGACTTTTCTAATTCTTTGAACCAGAAACAAGCAGCTGTAGTGACAGGAACAATGCATGAAATTGGTTGTAGAAGGTAACCTTGCTGAACAAACATCTTTTTAAGCAAACCCTCTAACCTTTAATCCATAGGATCTTGAAAGCACAACTATCTTCTATAGGAATCGAAGTGCGTTTGTTTAGAGTAGAAACCGCCCCCTCGACCTTGGGGACTGTATGCTATAAGTCCTTTCTGGGGTCGACTATAGGAAATAATTTCTTAAATATAGGGGGAGGACAAAAGGTATGCCGGGCCTTTCCCACTCCTTATTTACTATGTCCGCCACCCGCTTGGGTATAGGAAAAACATCGGGGGGCACCGGAACCTCTAGGAACTAGTCCATCTTACCTAATTTCTCTGGAATGACCAAATTGTCACAATCATCCAGAGTAGATAATACCTCCTTAAGAAGTGCGTGGAGATGTTGTAATTTAAATTTAAAAGTTACAATATCAGGTTCTGCTTGTTGAGAAATTTTCCCTGAATCTGAAATTTCTCCCTCAGACAAAACCTCCCTCCTGGCCCCTTCAGATAGGTGTGAGGGTATGTCAGAACAGATATCATCAGCGTCCTTTTGCTCTTCAGTGTTAAAAACAGAGCAATCACGCTTTCTCTGATAAGTAGGCATTTTGGAAAAAATGCATGCAATAGAATTATCCATTACAGCCATTAATTGTTGTATGGTAATAAGTATTGGCGCACTAGATGTACTAGGGGCCTCTTGTGTGGGCAAAACTGGTGTAGACACAGAAGGGGATGATGCAGTACCATGCTTACTCCCCTCATTAGAGGAATCATCTTGGGCAATATCATATCTATGGCATTATTATCCCTACTTTGTTTGGACATTATGACACAAATATATCACATATATTTAAATGGGGAGACACATTGGCTTTCATACATATAGAACATCGTTATCTGATGGTTCAGACATATTAAACAGGCTTAAACTTGTCAACAAAGCACAAAAAACGTTTTACAATAAAACCGTTACTGTCCCTTTAAATTTTAAACTGAACACACTTTATTACTGAACATGTGAAAAAGTATGAAGGAATTGTTCAAAATTCACCAAAATTTCACCACAGTAACTTAAAGCCTTAAAAGTATTGCACACCAAATTTTAAAGCTTTAACCCTTAAAATAACGGAACCGGAGCCGTTTTTACAATTAACCCCTATACAGTCCCAGGTATCTGCTTTGCTGAGACCCAACCAAGCCCAGAGGGGAATACGATACCAAATGATGCCTTCTATAAGCTTTTTCAGTGGTTCTTAGCTCCTCACACATGCATCTGCATGCCATGCTTTCCAAAAACAACTGCGCATTAGAGGCGCGAAAATGAGGCTCTGTCTATGACTAGAAAAGGCCCCCAGTGAAAAAGGTGTCCAATACAGTGCCTGCCGTTTTTATTAAAACAATCCCCAAGATTTAACAACTATTAAAAGTAATAATCTGCCAAATATACTTAGTAAAGTAATTGTTTTAGCCCAGAAAGATGTCTACCAGTTTTTTAAGCCCTAATGAAGCCCTTTATTCTTTTACTTAAACTAAGAAAATGGCTTACCGGTTCCCATAGGGAAAATGACAGCTTCCAGCATTACCGAGTCTTGTTAGAAATGTGTCATACCTCAAGCAGCAAAAGTCTACATTTAAACACCAAAAAACTCTAAGCCATCTCCGTGGAGATGTTGCCTGTGCAACGGCAAAGAGAATGACTGGGGTAGGCGGAGCCTAGGAGGGACTATATGGCCAGCTTTGCTGGGCTCTTTGCCATTTCCTGTTGGGGAGGAGAATATCCCACAAGTAAGGATGACGCCGTGGACCGGACACACCTATGTTGGAGAAAGATAACAAATAAACTAGAAGTCTTTCGGAAAGACTTAGTAGCTTCAACATAATATTTCAAAGCTCTAACAACATCCAAAGAATGCAATGATTTCTCCTTAGAATTCTTAGGATTAGGACATAATGAAGGAACCACAATTTCCCTACTAATGTTGTTAGAATTCACAACTTTAGGTAAAAATTCAAAAGAAGTTCGCAACACTGCCTTATCCTGATGAAAAATCAGAAAAGGAGACTCACAAGAAAGAGCAGATAATTCAGAAACTCTTCTGGCAGAAGAGATGGCCAAAAGGAACAAAACTTTCCAAGAAAGTAATTTAATGTCCAATGAATGCATAGGTTCAAACGGAGGAGCTTGAAGAGCCCCCAGAACCAAATTCAAACTCCAAGGAGGAGAAATTGACTTAATGACAGGTTTTATACGAACCAAAGCTTGTACAAAACAATGAATATCAGGAAGATTAGCAATCTTTCTGTGAAAAAGAACAGAAAGAGCAGAGATTTGTCCTTTCAAAGAACTTGCGGATAAACCTTTATCTAAACCATCCTGAAGAAACTGTAAAATTCTCGGAATTCTAAAAGAATGCCAAGAAAAATGATGAGAAAGACACCAAGAAATATAAGTCTTCCAGACTCTATAATATATCTCTCTGGATACAGATTTACGAGCCTGTAACATAGTATTAATCACAGAGTCAGAGAAACCTCTTTGACCAAGAATCAAGCGTTCAATCTCCATACCTTTAAATTTAAGGATTTGAGATCCTGATGGAAAAAAGGACCTTGCGACAGAAGGTCTGGTCGTAGCGGAAGAGTCCACGGATGGCAAGAGGCCATCCGGACAAGATCCGCATACCAAAACCTGTGAGGCCATGCCGGAGCTACCAGCAGAACAAACGAGCATTCCTTCAGAATCTTGGAGATTACTCTTGGAAGAAGAACTAGAGGTGGAAAGATATAAGCAGGATGATACTTCCAAGGAAGTGATAATGCATCCACTGCTTCCGCCTGAGGATCCCGGGATCTGGACAGATACCTGGGAAGTTTCTTTTTTAGATGAGACGCCATCAGATCTATTTCTGGAAGCTCCCACATTTGAACAATCTGAAGAAATACCTCTGGGTGAAGAGACCATTCGCCCGGATGTAACGTTTGGCGACTGAGATAATCCGCTTCCCAATTGTCTATACCTGGGATATGAACCGCAGAGATTAGACAGGAGCTGGATTCCGCCCAAACCAGAATTCGAGATACTTCTTTCATAGCCAGAGGACTGTGAGTCCCTCCTTGATGATTGATGTATGCCACAGTAGTGACATTGTCTGTCTGAAAACAAATGAACGATTCTCTCTTCAGAAGAGGCCAAGACTGAAGAGCTCTGAAAATTGCACGGAGTTCCAAAATATTGATCGTTAATCTCACCTCCTGAGATTCCCAAACTCCTTGTGCCGTCAGAGATCCCCACACAGCTCCCCAACCTGTGAGACTTGCATCTGTTGAAATTACAGTCCAGGTCGGAAGCACAAAAGAAGCCCCCTGAATTAAACGATGGTGATCTGTCCACCACGTTAGAGAGTGTCGTACAATCGGTTTTAAAGATATTAATTGAGATATCTTTGTGTAATCCTTGCACCATTGATTCAGCATACAGAGCTGAAGAGGTCGCATGTGAAAACGAGCAAAGGGGATCGCGTCCGATGCAGCAGTCATAAGACCTAGAATTTCCATGCATAAGGCTACCGAAGGGAATGATTGTGACTGAAGGTTTCGACAAGCTGAAATCAATTTTAGACGTCTCTTGTCTGTTAAAGACAGAGTCATGGACACTGAATCTATCTGGAAACCCAGAAAGGTTACCCTTGTCTGAGGAATCAATGAACTTTTTGGTGAATTGATCCTCCAACCATGATCTTGAAGAAACAACACAAGTCGATTCGTATGAGATTCTGCTAAATGTAAAGACTGAGCAAGTACCAAGATATCGTCCAAATAAGGAAATACCACAATACCCTGTTCTCTGATTACAGACAGAAGGGCACCGAGAACCTTTGTAAAAATTCTTGGAGCTGTAGCTAGGCCAAACGGCAGAGCCACAAACTGGTAATGCTTGTCCAGAAAAGAGAATCTCAGGAACTGATAATGATCTGGATGAATCGGAATATGCAGATATGCATCCTGTAAATCTATTGTGGACATAAAATGCCCTTGCTGAACAAAAGGCAAGATAGTCCTTACAGTTACCATTTTGAACGTTGGTATCCTTACATAACGATTCAATATTTTTAGATCCAGAACTGGTCTGAAGGAATTCTCCTTCTTTGGTACAATGAAGAGATTTGAATAAAACCCCATCCCCTGTTCCAGAACTGGAACTGGCATAATTACTCCAGCCAACTCTAGATCTGAAACACAATTCAGAAATGCTTGAGCTTTCACTGGATTTACTGGGACACGGGAAAGAAAAAATCTCTTTGCAGGAGGTCTCATCTTGAAACCAATTCTGTACCCTTCTGAAACAATGTTCTGAATCCAAAGATTGTGAACAGAATTGATCCAAATTTCTTTGAAAAAACGTAACCTGCCCCCTACCAGCTGAGCTGGAATGAGGGCCGCACCTTCATGTGGACTTAGAAGCAGGCTTTGCCTTTCTAGAAGGCTTGGATTTAATCCAGACTGGAGATGGTTTCCAAACTGAAACTGCTCCTGAGGATGAAGGATCAGGCTTTTGTTCTTTGAAACGAAAAGAACGAAAACGATTATTAGCCCTGTTTTTACCCTTAGATTTTTTATCCTGTGGTAAAAAAGTTCCTTTCCCACCAGTAACAGTTGAGATAATGGAATCCAACTGAGAACCAAATAATTTGTTACCCTGGAAAGAAATGGAAAGTAGAGTTGATTTAGAAGCCATATCAGCATTCCAAGTTTTAAGCCATAAAGCTCTTCTAACTAAAATAGCTAGAGACATAAACCTGACATCAACTCTGATAATATCAAAAATGGCATCACAGATAAAATTATTAGCATGCTGAAGAAGAATAATAATATTATGAGAATCATGATCTGTTACATGTTGTGCTAAAGTCTCCAACCAAAAAGTTGAAGCTGCAGCAACATCAGCCAAAGATATAGCAGGTCTAAGAAGATTACCTGAACACAGATAAGCTTTTCTTAGAAAGGATTCAATTTTCCTATCTAAAGGATCTTTAAACGAAGTACCATCTGACGTAGGAATAGTAGTACGTTTAGCAAGGGTAGAAATAGCCCCATCGACTTTAGGGATTTTGTCCCAAAATTCTAATCTGTCAGACGGTACAGGATATAATTGCTTAAAACGTTTAGAAGGAGTAAATGAATTACCCAATTTATCCCATTCTCTGGAAATTACTTCAGAAATAGCATTAGGAACAGGAAAAACTTCTGGAATAACCACAGGAGATTTAAATACCTTATCTAAACGTTTAGAATTAGTATCAAGAGGACCAGAATCCTCTATTTCTAAAGCAATTAGCACTTCTTTAAGTAAAGAACGAATAAATTCCATTTTAAATAAATATGAAGATTTTATCAGCATCAATCTCTGAGACAGAATCCTCTGAACCAGAAGAGTCATCAGAATCAGAATGATGATGTTCATTTAAAAATTCATCTGTAGAGAGAGAAGTTTTAAAAGATTTTTTATGTTTACTAGAAGGAGAAATAACAGACATAGCCTTCTTGATGGATTCAGAAACAAAATCTCTTATGTTATCAGGAACATTCTGCACCTTAGATGTTTAGGGAACTGCAACAGGCAATGGTACATTACTAAAGGAAATATTATCTGCTTTAACAAGTTTGTCATGACAATTAATACAAACAACAGCCGGAGGAATAGCTACCAAAAGTTTACAGCAGATACACTTAGCTTTGGTAGTTCCAGCACTAGACAGCGATTTTCCTGAAGTATCTTCTGACTCAGATGCAACGTGAGACATCTTGCAATATGTAAGAGAAAAAACAACATATAAAGCAAAATTGATCAAATTCCTTAAATGACAGTTTCAGGAATGGGAAAAAATGCCAATAAACAAGCTTCTAGTAACCAGAAGCAAAGAAAAAATGAGACTGAAATAATGTGGAGACAAAAGCGACGCCCATAGTTTTTGGCGCCAAATAATACGCCCACATTGTTTGGCGCCTAAATGCTTTTTGGCGCCAAAAATGACGCCACATCCGGAACGCCGACATTTTTGGCGCAAAAGGACGTCAAAAAATGACGCAACTTCCGGCGACACGTATGACGCCGGAAACAGAAAAGATTTTTTGCGCCAAAAAAGTCTGCGCCAAGAATGACGCAATAAAATGAAGCATTTTCAGCCCCCGCGAGCCTAACAGCCCACAGGGAAAAAAAGTCAAATTTTTAAGGTAAGAAAAAATGATTGAATCAAATGCATTATCCCAAATATGAAACTGACTGTCTGAAAATAAGGAATGTTGAACATTCTGAGTCAAGGCAAATAAATGTTTGAATACATATATTTAGAACTTTATAAATAAAGTGCCCAACCATAGCTTAGAGTGTCACAGAAAATAAGATTTACTTACCCCAGGACACTCATCTACATGTTTGTAGAAAGCCAAACCAGTACTGAAACGAAAATCAGCAGAGGTAATGGTATATAAATAAGAGTATATCGTCGATCTGAAAAGGGAGGTAAGAGATGAATCTCTACGACCGATAACAGAGAACCTATGAAATAGACCCCGTAGAAGGAGATCACTGCATTCAAATAGGCAATACTCTCCTCACATCCCTCTGACATTCACTGCACGCTGAGAGGAAAACCGGGCTCCAACTTGCTGCGGAGCGCATATCAACGTAGAATCTAGCACAAACTTACTTCACCACCTCCATAGGAGGCAAAGTTTGTAAAACTGAATTGTGGGTGTGGTGAGGGGTGTATTTATAGGCATTTTGAGGTTTGGGAAACTTTGCCCCTCCTGGTAGGAATGTATATCCCATACGTCACTAGCTCATGGACTCTTGCTAATTACATGAAAGAAATAGTGCTGCTATCTACTGCTCTTGCAAATGGATAACATTCTTGCCAAATCGCTGCCATAAAGTGCTCTAGATATGGTACAGCTCCTAATCTGTTTTACAGCAAGAGATACCAAAAGAGAACAAATTATCATAGAAGTCATGCTCTATCTGAATCATGATTTTATTTCCCTTTAACGGACATTTAACCCTTTAGCGACCAAGGACGTGTTAGGCACATCCTACAATAAAATACAGTTAGTGACCAAGGACGTGCCTAATACGTTCTCTGGGGTTTGAAGCGCTGGAAGCGATTGTGATCACTTTCAGACGCTTTCAGGGTATTGCAGTGATGCCTCGATATTGAGGCATCCTGCAATACCCTTTTGTTAGCCACCGATGCAGAGAGTCACTCTGTGGCCCTCTCTGCATCGGCCAGCGATGGTGCAGATCGTTGGTGGGTGGGAGCCATTGCAGGGAGGCAGCCCATCGCTGGAGGCCTTTCCAGATCCTGTCCTTCAAGTGCGTGCAAGTAACCGGGAGCGTGCGAGGGATGGGTGCGCACATGCGTGTGCACGCGCACCCGTGATTTTAAGCAAATTAAATATATTAGAAGGAGGAAGAGGAAGTGGGTAATAATGCTGGGAAAGGGATCTGGGAGGGAGAGGGCTGCTACACTACAGAATTTATATATATATATATATATATATATATATATATATTTATTTATATATTTATTTTTATATATATATATATATATATATATATATATATATATATATATATATATATATATATATATATATATATATATATATATATGGCTTTTATTTTAGTACTTGCAGACTTTCTGCCAGAACTTAAGATGGCGGTGACAATTGTGAGGTGGCAGAGGGAAGAGAGCTGTTTGAGGGGGGTCAGGGAGGGATCAGTGGGTGGGATGTGTCAGGTGGGAGGCTGATCTCTACACCAAAGCTAAATTAACCCTACAAGCTCCCTAATTAACCCCTTCACTGCTGGGCACAATACAAGTGTGGTGCGCAGCGGCATTTAGCGGCATTCTAATTACCAAAAAGTAATGCCAAAGCCATATTTGTCTGCTATTTCTGAACAAAGGGGATCCCAAAGAAGCATTTACAACCATTTGTGCCATAATTGCACAAGCTGTTTGTAAATCATTTTAGTGAGAAACCTAAAGCTTGTGAAAAAGTTAACAAATTTCTTTATTTGATCGCATTTGGCGGTCAAATGGTGGCATGAAATATACCTAAATGGGCCTAGATCAATACTTTGGGTTGTCTACAAAAAAAATATATACATGTGAAGGGTTATTCAGGAATGCCTGACAGATATCAGTGTCACATTGTAAATATCGCTAATTTTGAAAAAAAAAGTGGTTTGGAAAAAAAGTGCTACTTGTATTTATTGCCCTATAACTTGCAAAAAAAGCAAAGAACATGTAAACATTGGGTATTTCTAAACTCAAGACAAAATTTAGAAACTATTTAGCATGGGTGTTTTTTGTGGTTGTAGATGTGTAACAGATTTTGGGGGTCAAAGTTAGAAAAAGTGTGTTTTTTTTCATCATATTTTATATATTTTTTTATAGTAATTTATAAGATATGATGAAAATAATGGTATCTTTAGAAAGTCTATTTAATGGCGAGAAAAACGTTATATAATATGTGTGGGTACAGTAAATGAGTAAGAGGGAAATTACAGCTAAACACAAACACAGCAGAAATGTAAAAATAGCCCTGGTCCTTAAAGGGACACTGAACCCAAATTTTTTCTTTCGTGATTCAGATAGAGCATGCCATTTTAAGGGTAATTTTTTTTTTTAAAAAATGGTCTGGTCACTAAGGGGTTAAGTAAACTTTTTCTTGCCTCTTAAATGGCTACTTTTAAATATAATACTGTGTGTAAACCAGTTTTCTTGTCATACTTGCAGAGTTGTACCAGCCAATGAGATGTTAGCAAGAAAAATACTTTTTAAAGGCGAAAGCTAAAGACAAGCTAAGAAGGAAGCACAACAGAGTTTGTTTAAGAACATTGCTCCTTTAAGAGCCAGTGAGCAATTCATTCCAGATGATCAGCTGCACACAAACAAGTTTCATGTTCATTTCAATACTCAAACAGCTTTAATGACCTCCCTAACAAGAAACAAAATAATTGTTCTTTCATACCCATGATAGATATATTTGTATTTATTTAATGCCACTCACTTTTATAAGCATAGTTATATACCCCTGAGGTTAACCACACAAATATCAGTACGTGACTATATTAAAGGGACTTTCTAGAATAAAAAATACATTTAACTCAAGCAAAGGGGGTACACATCCATAGGCAAAATTGTATTCCTGTGCCCCATCAAGGCGAGTCAATTAGATACATTTACTAATCACTAGCCATATCCTCTTTCAAGACACAACAGGGGTGTTCCAGGAGTGCAACTTTATTTGTGGGTTTAACCCTATTGACAGCATTAAACACACAGTAAAAGAACGGAGTTCATTTTTTAAATATGTGCTCCGACAAAATAGGACGTTACATTTTTACACTAGAATGTCTGTTTAAAGGGATCTTGCGCACCTCTTGCTTTTGTGTAAAAAATTGTGCTTTGTATCACTCTCCTTAGAGAGGCCAACAAGGAAAATCTGTAACTTAGGTTTTTAAAATGCTGCAAACTGCCTAAAATTTGACTTGCAGCATGTGCAGGTTACAGAATTTGTTTTATTTTACATCTCTAGGGAGCGTGGAAAAAAGGCAATTTTATAAAAAAGCAAAGAGGTGCTTAATGTCATTTAAAGACTTCACATGCACTATCCAAGCTAATATCCTGATGCTAAATATACCATTACAGGCATCTTTCTAAAGTGCTTCATCTGAATACAGCATTAGGTATGATACCCATATTACCTAATGCATCTGCCTCACGCTATAAATAAGCCTTTCGCAACTTTAGATTCTCAACAACTACCAAGTCAGCTTGCAGGAAGGTTAAGTGAGGTCACCGATAGAACTTTCTACAATTGAAGAAGTAGGTCTTTATTTTTTAATAAAAGTAATACAAAAACAAAATTTATGCTTACCTGATAAATGTATTTATTTCTTGATACAGTGAGTCCACGGATCATCTAATTACTATTGGGAATATCACTCCTGGCCAGCAGGAGGAGGCAAAGAGCACCACAGCAAAGCTGTTAAATATCACTTCCCTTCCCTCCAACCCCAGTCATTCGACCGAAGTAAAGGGAGAGAAAGGAAGCAACAAGGCGCAGAGGTGTCTGAGGTTTATAATACGACAAAAACGTGTCTGGCCGAGGACTCACCGTGTCAAGAAAGAAAGAAATTCATCAGGTAAGCATACATTTTGTTTTCTTTCTAATGACACAATGATTCCACAGATCATCTAATTACTATTGGGAGTCAATACCCAAGCTAGAGTACACAGATGATAAGGGAGGGACAAGACAGGGAACCTAAACCAAAGGCACCACACTGCTTGAGAACCTTTCTCCCAAAAGCGGCCTCAGCCAAGGCAAAAGTGTCAAATTTATAGAACTTGGAAAAAGTGTGAAGAGAGGACCAAGTTGCAGCCTTGCAAATCTGTTTCACAGAAGCTTCATTTTTAAATGCCCAGGAAGAGGAAACAGCCCTCGTAGAATGAGCCGTGACTCTCTCAGGAGGCTGCTGTCTAGCAGTTTCATAGGCCAAGCTAATGATACTCTTCAGCCACAAAGAAAGAGAAGTAGCCGTAGCTTTCTGCCCCTTACGTTTTCCAGAGAAAAACACAGACTGATGAAAATCCTTAGTCGCCTGTAAATAGAATTTTAATTCACGCACCACATCTAGGTTGTGCAGCAGACGCTCCTTAGGAGAAAAAGGGTTAGGACACAAAGAAGGAACAACAATTTCTTGATTAATGTTCCTATACTAAACCACCTTATGAAGGAACCCTAACTTAGTACGCAGAACTACCTTATCAGAATGAAAAATAAGGTAAGGGGATTCACACCAACGCCGAGAGTTCTGAGACTCCGCGGGCAGAATAAATTGCAACAAGAAACAAAACTTTCCAAGATAATAACTTAATATCTAAGGAATGCATAGGCTCAAACGGAGCCTGTTGAAGAACTTTAAGAACAAGGTTAAGACTCTAGGGAGGAGTAACAGGTTTGAACACAGGCCTGATTCTGACCAAGGCCTGAAAAAAAGATTGCACGACTGGTAAATCCGCCAGACGTTTATGCAACAAAATAGAAAAGGCATATATTTGACCCTTCAAGGTACTCGCAGATAAACCCTTCTCCAGACCCTCCTGGAGAAAGGACAAAATTCTAGGAATCCGAACTCTACTCCAAGAGTAGCCTCTGGATTCACACCAATGCAGATATTTACGCCATATCTTATGGTAAATATTTCTAGTCACAGGCTTACGAGCCTGAATCATGGTCTCAATGACCGACTCAGAAAAACCACGCTTAGATAAAATTAAGCGTTCAATCTCCAAGCAGTCAGCTTTAGAGAAGCTAGATTTGGGTGAAGGAAGAGCCCTTGAAGTAGAAGGTCCTTCCTCAATGGAAGTCTCCAAGGTGGAAGAGATGACATCTCCACTAGGTCTGCATACCAGATCCTGCGAGGCCACGCCAGAGCGATGAGGATCACCAACGTCCTCTCCTGTTTAATTCGAGCAATGACCCAAGGAAGGAGAGTGAATGGAGGAAATAGGTATGCTAGACTGAAATTCCAAGGGACCACCAGAGCATCTATCAGTACAGCCTGAGGATCCCTTGACCTCGACTCATAACTCGAGAGCTTGGCATTCTGACGAGATGCCATGAGATCCAGTTCCGGCTGTCCCCATTTGAGAATCAAGCTGGAAAACACTTCCAGATAGATTTCACACTCTCCCGGGTAAAGGGTCTGTCTGCTCAGAAAATCCGCTTCCCAATTGTCCACTCCTGGAATGTGGATCACAGATAGACAGCAATTGTGGGTCTCTGCCCACTGAATAATCTTGGCTACCTCTATCATAACCAAGGAACTCAGAGTTCCTCCCTGATGGTTGATGTAAGCCACTGAAGTTATGTTGTCGGACTGGAACCTAATAAACCAGGCTGAAGCTAACTGAGGCCAGGCCAGAAGAGCATTAAAGATTTCCCTCAGCTCTAGAATATTTATGGGGAGAACAGACTCCTCCAGAGTCCATGTCCCCTGAGCCTTTAGAGAGCCCCAGACTGCTCCCCATCCCAGCAGGCTGGCGTCCGTTGTCACAATCACCCAGGTGGGTCTGCGGAAGCAGGTTCCCTGGGAGAGGTGTTCCTGAGACAACCACCAAAGAGAATCTCTTGTCGCCTGATCCAGATGTAATCGCTGAGACAGGTCCGCATAATCCCCGTTCCATTGTCTTAGCATGCATAACTGCAGAGGTCTGAGGTGGAAACGGGCAAACGGAATGATGTCCATGGCAGCTACCGTCAGACCGATTACCTCCATACATTGAGCCACTGACGGACGAGGAGAGGACTGAAGCGCCCGACAAGAATCGAAGATCTTTGATTTTCTGACCTAAATATTTTCATAATTGGGAATCGATTATGGTTCCCAAGAACATTACCCTTGTAGCTGGAATTAAGGAACTCTTTCCCAAATTCACCTTCCATCCGTGGGAGCGCAGAAAGGATAACAACATCTCCGAGTGGGAGTTCGCTTGTTGAAAGGATGGTGCCTGAACTAGAATGTCGTCCAGATAAGGTGCCACTGCAATGCCCCGCAACCGGAGCACCGCCAACAGAGATCCCAGGACTTATGAAAAAATTCTGGGAGCTGTGGCAAGGCTGAACGGAAGAGCCACAAACTGGAAGTGTTTGTCTAGAAATGCGAACCTCAGAAACTTGTGATGATCCCTATGGATGGGAACATGCAGGTGCATGTCCTTTAAATCTACTGTTGTCATGAATTGACCCTCTTGAACCAAGGGAAGAATGGAACAAATAGTTTCCATCTTGAAGGACGGTACTCTGAGGAACTTGCCTAGAATTGGTCTGAAAGTTCCCTCTTTTTTGGGAACCACGAACAGATTGGAGTAAAATCCCAGACCCTGTTCCTGCATTGTAACAGAAACTATCACTCCCAGGTAAGAACGCCTCTCTTTTTATCTGGTCTACAGATAATCTTGAGAGCAGAAACCTGCCCCTGGGAGGAAAGGTCTTGAACTCAAGTTTGTATCCCTGGGACACGATGTCCACTGCCCAGGGATCCTGAACATCCCAAACCCAAGCCTGAGCAAAGAAAGAAAGCCTGCCCCCACAAGATCCGGTCCCGGATCAGGGGCAGACCCTTTATGCTGACTTTAAATCAGTAGCGGGCTTCTTAGATTGCTTTCCTTGTTCCATGACTGGTTGGACCTCCAGGAAGATTTGGACTGTTCCTGCTTTATAGATGGAGATGAAGGCTTACCCTTGAAGTTTCAAAAGGAACGAAAATTACTCTGACGTCCCTTCTGCTTATTCCTCTTATCCTGAGGGAGGAAATTACCCTTTCCTCCCAAAATGTCGGAAATCATTTCAGCCAAGCCCGGCCCAAACAAGGTCTTACCCTTCTAAGGAATCGCCAAAAGCTTAGACGACACATCCGCAGACCAGGATTTCAACCATAAGGCTCTGCGGGGCAGTACGGCAAACCCAGAAATGTTTGCTCCCAGCTTGATAACCTGTAGGGAAGCATCTGTAATAAAAGAATTGGCCAACTTAAGGGCCTTGATCCTATCCTGGATCTCTTCAAGGGGAGTGTCTGTCTGAATAGAATCAGACAACGCATCAAACCAGTATGCTGCCGCACTAGTGACAGTAGCATTACACACCGCAGGTTGCCATTGTAAACCCTGGTGTACATACATTTTTTTGAGAAACCCCTTCAACTTCTTATCCATAGGATCTTTAATGGAACAACTATGCTCTATGGGAATAGTGGTTCTCTTAGTTAAAGTGGAAATTGCCCCTTCCACCTTGGGGACCGTCTGCCAAGACTCCAAGATAGAGTAAGCAATAGGAAACATCTTCTTAGAAATAGGGGATAGAGAAAAAGGGATACCCGGTCTCTCCCATTCCCTAGCAATAATCTCTGTGGCCCGATCTGGTACCGGGAAAACCTCAACCATGGAAGGTACATCAAAATACTTGTTAAGTTTACTAGACTTCTTAGGATTGACTAGAACAGTAGTGTCGGAGTCGTCCAAGGTAGCCAAAGCCCTCCTTAATTAACAAACGGAGGTGCTCCAGCTTAAATCTAAATTATACCACTTCAGCATCAGAAGAAGGAGTTACACTGTCTGAGTCTGAGATTTCACCCTCAGATGCCACCGAAGTATCTTCCTCCTCAGATTTCTGAGAAGGAACATTCTGGACAGCCACAACTGTGTCAGACACCTTACACCCCAAATCCTTTGATTTCCTCTTGCGCTTCCCCTGCAGCATGGGAAAGGCAGACAACGCACCAGTTACCGCAGAAGACATAAGGGTAGCAATGTCTTGCAATGAAACTCCAACCGGAGCTTGTGAAGAAGCGTAGGGCACTGCATGTTTGGACGACAAATTTTGGGACATTTGAGGAGAAAGCTGCGGCATATCTTGAACATTTGCAGGAGACCCCTGAACAGCCTCCTCTTTAGACAATGCTGGCTCAGATTCAAACAACTTATCCCTGTAATTCAATGTTCTCTCAATACATGAGGAACAGAAAGGGATTGGTGGTTCCACATTAGCATAAAAACATAAAGTACATGTAACATTCTGCAAGGCCTCTTGGTCCATCTTTACCCAAGAATTAATCAAATGAAAAATAAAATACTTTTATTTGACTTAACTTTTAGCACAAAAAAACGGTACTGTCCCTTCAAATTTCAAACGATAATCTTTTTTTATGTTGCGACACAAAAAAGCGTCTTATAACAACCCTCTACACCTCAGCCAGCCCTGCTGAGGTGCCTACCTGTCCTGCTGACCGCCGGAATAGATAACTGCCCAACTGCTGTTAGTAGACGAATCCGGACTCAATTAGAGCTGCTCCACTCGGTATCCGTTTTTTGAGAACGCTTCACACAGAAAGCAGAACCGCAACTAGGAGAAGCACATCTGACAAACCGGAACTGAGTATGGATGAAAGGAAGCGCGCAAATTCTTTGCCGCTTCTAAAAACAGACCCGCCCATCATGAGGGTTTTACAACCAGAACCTCCCGGCCGACATTAATTATGAAAGTAAAGTCACTGGGAGAGTATAACCACCATAAGCTGAGCAATAAAAATGAACTAAGTCTATAGTTCCTCCTCACATCCCCAGTGCATGCACAAACTGCATGTCATGTCCTATAATCCACAAAAGGATAAATGAGTCCCAACAGATTAACTGTTAAAGTGCCAATATTTTTCTGCATGTCTCTCTAGAAAAATAAACTTAGCACTTACCTCTATGAAATCTGCCTGGCAGCAGGGCAGCTCACTAGGTTTGAGAGGCATCCTCCCTCACATGGACCTGTGGAAGAAAAACAAAGACTGAGTAATCTTACTCAGGCTTTTAATGTTAGGGCAGCATTAAATACATGGGAGGCGCAGTGAGGATTGTACCCCACAAGTTCCCATTGCTTGAAAGCCACCACTGTTCTACTGAAGAGACTGACATGGACTACGGCTAAACCCCAGGACAAAGCAGAACAAACTTGTAATGCTAAAAAATAACAAAATCTTGCTTGACGAATCTTCTTCCAAACACCTAAACTTTACCACCTCCTTGCTCTTAACGTAGGCAAAGAGAATGACTGGGGTTGGAGGGAAGGGAGGTGATATTTAACAGCTTTACTGTGGTGACCTTTGCCTCCCTCCTGCTGACCAGGAGTGATATTCCCAATAGTAATTAGATGATCCGTGGACTCACCGTGTCATTAGAAAGAAAGTTAGAAAACGTAAAGGGAACAATAACGTCTTGTAATTAGAAGAATTTTCTAGAGTCTTGCAACAAATTAACATATCAGTCAAGTGTAAAAAGTCCAAAATGCATTAACCCTTGCTTGGTGCAATAGTTTTTCCTAGGCCAAATCTGTCTACCATTTGCCTTATTTGGAGGAGTCAATCCAGACTTGGAAAACTCAGTTTCTAGAGTTAAAGGGACACTAAACCCAATTTTTTTCTTTAATGATTCAGATAGAGCAGCAATTTTTAGCAACTTTCTAATTCACTCCTACTATCAATTTTTCTTCGTTCTCTTGCTATCTTTATTTGAAAAAGAAGGCATCTGAGCTAAGGAGCCAGATGATGTTTGGTTGAGGACACTGGACAGCACTTGTTTATTAGTGGGTAAATGTATCCACCAATCAGCAAGAATAAACCAGGTTGTTCACCAAAAATGGGACAGCATCTAAAAACTTACATTCTTGCTTTTCAAATAAAGATACCAAGAGAATGAAGAAAATTTGATAATAGGAGTTAAACAGTTGCTTAAAATTGCATGCTCTATCTGAAGCAGGAAAGCAAAAAATTGGGTTTAGTGTCCCTTTAATGCACAGGGAAATAGGACAAAATAAATAATTCAAGTATATGCATTTTATATAAGAATAAAATTGTTTCATGTCCCTTTAAATGTATCCAAAATAACTGTGGTAAAACAGGACAAATGAAAAATGGAAAGCAAGACCACAATGAGAATAAATTCCTTAAAGGGACAACAACCTCAATTTTTTTTATTTCATGATTCAGATAGAGCAGCAATTTTAAGCAACTTTCTAATTTACTCCTATTATAAAAATGTTTTTGTTCTCTTGCTATCTTTATTTGACAAAACAGGAATTTAGGCATAGGAGCCGGCCCATTTTTTATTCAGGACCTAGGTAGCACCTGCTGATCGGTGGCTAAATGTAGCCACCAATAAACAAGTGCTTACCAGGGTCTGAACCAAAAATGGGCCGGCTCCTATGCTTAAATTCCTGAGTTTTAAAAATAAAGAAAGCAAGAGAACGAAGAAAAAATTATAATAGGAATAAATTAGAAAGTTGCTTAAAATAGCCTGCTCTATCTGATTCATGAAAGAAAAAAAAATGGGTTTTGTGTCCCTTTAAACAGATGAGAACATTCAATTTCATACAGATATCTTATGAAAATGTATATTTTTAAGGATGTGGGGGTAGATTTATCAAATGTCGTGCTGACCTAATTTGCTGTAGCTGATCATGTCCACCCCACATCGATAAATACCGTCAGCATACGCTGTCAGCATTTATCATTGCTGTCCGCCACCAGCCAGGTGGCATTATAAATTAGCCGGGTGGGGGCTGTGCAATACTGTATTATTACATCTTCTGCTATCCAAAGCACAAATTAATTGCATAATTTAACAAATTAATTTAATGATAATTTGGGCAATAAACTTTTAAAATTTGTAATATTTCAGCTTATTTTTGGCTAAAATTTTAGCCGCGTGGTCAGTAAATTCAGCCGGGTAGTGCACCTATTAAAAAGGGCCTGGGGAGAATACGGATTATACACTACGCAATTATTTCGCCTCATGAGTAACAACAGGCATTGTTAATACACAACAAGAAACCTTTGGTCCCATCTGTTGTCATGAAAATGAGCAAGTGGAGAGTTACATGTATTGTTCAAACAAAGCAGAGGACGTGGAAGAATTAATGTTCCCCTTGAAATCTGTTCTACCATTCACGTTTCTATGAAACAAACAATAACATTTAAATATCGATTCCAATAGACATACATTAGTGTCACAGTGGCGAACCTGTGGCATTCAACAGATTTGCTGGACCTCCACCTCTGGGTTACTACGACACTAAGTGGTTTCATTGGTTTACAGTTTTAGCTCAAAGGGACAGTAAAGTCAAAATGATATTGGTTTAGTTAGAGTGTGCAATTTGTATTTAAATTTAGCTCTTATCAAATTTGCTTTGTTCTTTCCTAACTTTTGATATGTATTATGGATTTATAAAACATAAAAAAAAAGACTTTAATGTACCTACACATTTAAAAAAAAAAAAAATTAAAATGGTACCATGGGCACTCAAGCTAATTTTTAAAAGATAATCACCAGTTTGGGCACTTACTCTTACAAAGGTTCAACACTCATGGTCTATATATGGAGTATATTGTATCAATATACAAATTAACTGTCACTGCTTTATAAAAGGTAAGCACCCACACTTTTCCCGAGAGTGACACCAGAAAAGATCAATGACATAGGGTGTAACCAAAGTCGTATAGTGCCGGAGGAAAGTGCAAATATCAAGTTCAGCAGGTCTCATTTCTTACCGGCTTGCTCCAGGGCTTAGTTTACAGAAAGAGTAGTCAATTTACAGAATAGTCTCTACTGTAAATAACAGTAAAAGACCAGACCTACAATGATGAATATCAAACATATAAACTAGAGATTTCTGAGCCACATTATTGATGGGCAAACAGGTCACTAACTGGTACAATCTCTGATTCTCAAATGGGCGTTATAATAGAATGTTTTAAACAAGGTGTCTTATTTGCCAATCTGGAACGACAGCTACAAGTAAGACTTAATATGTTGCACAAGGATTTGCCAATGTAATAAAGATACTGGATTTTGCTTCTGCAGTAACAGCCAGACACTTCATTCCATTACTAAACCCAGAATAAGTATGTTAATGTAAATGTGTAAAACAAATTAGCAGGTAGAGTGCATATCGAAAGGCTTGGGAGTTTTTAGATAAATCAATTCTTGCAAACCTCCTATTAGCAATAAATTGGCTTGTGAGTGCCCTGCCTCGGTATAGCAACAGAACTGCTTCATGTCTAAGACTTTGCAACCAGGTACACTTCCTTGAAGATAAAAATTACTCTTTGCTAACAAATTGCTCGTTTTGAATACTTATGAAGCATTTATTTTGTCTCCATGTCATTCACAATTATGTGTTTGATGATATACGTATAGAAAAAATATTGTAATGCCCATTAATGAGCTCTTCTGGACACAGTAAATGATCAGTTTGAGAGTTAATTTGCACTACAAACTTACATTTCAATAGAATAGTCCTTTAATTATTTAGTTCTCACAAATGCAACAGGTTAGTTATCTAGTTAGAGCTCCAGTTCACAGTAATAGAAGTCATTTCTGACTCCTGTACCAGTATATAATCAGCACTCCTGTACATGTTAACAGACCAGTTGTCTAGTTAATCAGCACTCCTGTACATGCTAACAGACCAGTTGTCTAGTTAATCAGCACTCCTGTACATGCTAACAGACCAGTTGTCTAGTTAATCCGCACTCCTGTACATGCTAACAGACCAGTTGTCTAGTTAATCAGCACTCCAGTACATGCTAACAGACCAGTTGTCTAGTTAATCAGCACTCCTGTACATGCTAACAGACCAGTAGTCTAGTTAATCCGCACTCCTGTACATGCTAACAGACCAGTAGTCTAGTTAATCCGCACTCCTGTACATGCTAACAGACCAGTAGTCTAGTTAATCAGCACTCCTGTACATGCTAACAGACCAGTTGTCTAGTTAATCAGCACTCCTGTACATGCTAACAGACCAGTTGTCTAGTTAATCAGCACTCCTGTACATGCTAACAGACCAGTTGTCTAGTTCATCCGCAATCCTGTACATGCTAACAGACCAGTTGTCTAGTTAATCAGCACTCCTGTACATGCTAACAGACCAGTTGTCTAGTTAATCAGCACTCCTGTACATGCTAACAGACCAGTTGTCTAGTTAATCAGCACTCCTGTACATGCTAACAGACCAGTTGTCTAGTTAATCAGCACTCCTGCTAACAGACCAGTTGTCTAGTTAATCAGCACTCCTGCTAACAGACCAGTTGTCTAGTTAATCAGCACTCCTGTACATGCTAACAGACCAGTTGTCTAGTTAATCAGCACTCCTGTACATGCTAACAGACCAGTTGTCTAGTTAATCAGCACTCCTGTACATGCTAACAGACCAGTTGTCTAGTTAATCAGCACTCCTGTACATGCTAACAGACCAGTTGTCTAGTTAATCCGCACTCCTGTACATGCTAACAGACCAGTTGTCTAGTTAATCCGCACTCCTGTACATGCTAACAGACCAGTAGTCTAGTTAATCAGCACTCCTGTACATGCTAACAGACCAGTTGTCTAGTTAATCAGCACTCCTGTACATGCTAACAGACCAGTTGTCTAGTTAATCAGCACTCCTGTACATGCTAACAGACCAGTAGTCTAGTTAATCAGCACTCCTGTACATGCTAACAGACCAGTTGTCTAGTTAATCAGCACTCCTCTACATGCTAACAGACCAGTTGTCTAGTTAATCAGCACTCCTGTACATGCTAACAGACCAGTTGTCTAGTTAATCAGCACTCCTGTACATGCTAACAGACCAGTTGTCTAGTTAATCAGTACTCCTGTACATGCTAACAGACCAGTTGTCTAGTTAATCAGTACTCCTTTACATGCTAACAGACCAGTTGTCTAGTTAATAATCATTCCTGTACATGCTAACAGACCAGTTGTCTAGTTAATCAGCACTCCTGTACATGCTAACAGACCAGTTGTCTAGTTAATCATCATTCCTGTACATGCTAACAGACCAGTGGTCTAGTTAATCAGCACTCCTGTACATGCTAACAGACCAGTTGCCTAGTTAATCAGCACTTCTGTACATGCTAACAGACCAGTTGTCTAGTTAATCAGCACTCCTGTACATGCTAACAAACCAGTTGTCTAGTTAATCAGCACTCCTGTACATGCTAACAGACCAGTTGCCTAGTTAATCAGCACTTCTGTACATGCTAACAGACCAGTTGTCTAGTTAATCCGCACTCCTGTACATGCTAACAGACCAGTTGTCTAGTTAATCCGCACTCCTGTACATGCTAACAGACCAGTTGTCTAGTTAATAAGCACTCCTGTACATGCTAACAGACCAGTTGTCTAGTTAATCAGCACTCCTGTACATGCTAACAGACCAGTTGTCTAGTTAATCAGCACTCCTGTACATGCTAACAGACCAGTTGTCTAGTTAATCAGAACTCCTGTACATGCTAACAGACCAGTTGTCTAGTTAATCCGCACTCCTGTACATGCTAACAGACCAGTTGTCTAGTTAATCCGCACTCCTGTACATGCTAACAGACCAGTTGTCTAGTTAATCAGCACTCCTGTACATGCTAACAGACCAGTTGTCTAGTTAATCAGCACTCCTCTACATGCTAACAGACCAGTTGTCTAGTTAATCAGCACTCCTGTACATGCTAACAGAACAGTTGTCTAGTTAATCAGTACTCCTGTACATGCTAATAGACCAGTTGTCTAGTTAATTAGTACTCCTGTACATGCTAACAGACCAGTTGTCTAGATAATCAGTACTCCTGTACATGCTAACAGACCAGTTGTCAAGTTAATAATCATTCCTGTACATGCTAACAGACCAGTTGTCTAGTTAATCAGCACTCCTCTACATGCTAACAGACCAGTTGTCTAGTTAATCAGCACTCCTGTACATGCTAACAGACCAGTTGTCTAGTTAATCAGTACTCCTGTACATGCTACATGCTAATAGACCAGTTGTCTAGTTAATTAGTACTCCTGTACATGCTAACAGACCAGTTGTCTAGATAATCAGTACTCCTGTACATGCTAACAGACCAGTTGTCTAGTTAATAATCATTCCTCTACATGCTAACAGACCAGTTGTCTAGTTAATCAGCACTCCTGTACATGCTAACAGACCAGTTGTCTAGTTAATCATCATTCCTGTACATGCTAACAGACCAGTTGTCTAGTTAATCAGCACTCCTATACATGCTAACAGACCAGTGGTCTAGTTAATCAGCACTCCTGTACATGCTAACAGACCAGTGGTCTAGTTAATCAGCACTCCTGTACATGCTAACAGACCAGTTGTCTAGTTAATAATCATTCCTGTACATGCTAACAGACCAGTTGTCTAGTTAATCAGCACTCCTGTACATGCTAACAGACCAGTTGTCTAGTTAATCATCATTCCTGTATATGCTAACAGACCAGTTGTCTAGTTAATCAGCACTCCTATACATGCTAACAGACCAGTGGTCTAGTTAATCAGCACTCCTGTACATGGCTAACAGACCAGTTGTCTAGTTAATAATCATTCCTGTACATGCTAACAGACCAGTTGTCTAGTTAATCATCATTCCTGTATATGCTAACAGACCAGTTGTCTAGTTAATCCGCACTCCTGTACATGCTAACAGACCAGTGGTCTAGTTAATCAGCACTCCTGTACATGCTAACAGACCAGTGGTCTAGATAATCTGCACTCCTGTACATGCTAACAGACCAGTGGTCTAGTTAATCAGCACTCCTGTACATGCTAACAGACCAGTGGTCTAGTTAATCAGCACTCCTGTACATGCTAACAGACCAGTTGTCTAGTTAATCTGCACTCCTGTACATGCTAACAGACCAGTTGTCTAGTTAATCAGCACTCCTGCTAACAGACCAGTTGTCTAGTTAATCAGCACTCCTGTACATGCTAACAGACCAGTTGTCTAGTTAATCAGCACTCCTGTACATGCTAACAGACCAGTTGTCTAGTTAATCAGCACTCCTGTACATGCTAACAGACCAGTGGTCTAGTTAATCAGCACTCCTGCTAACAGACCAGTTGTCTAGTTAATCAGCACTCCTGTACATGCTAACAGACCAGTTGTCTAGTTAATCTGCACTCCTGTACATGCTAACAGACCAGTTGTCTAGTTAATCAGCACTCCTGCTAACAGACTAGTTGTCTAGTTAATCAGCACTCCTGTACATGCTAACAGACCAGTTGTCTAGTTAATCAGCACTCCTGTACATGCTAACAGACCAGTTGTCTAGTTAATCAGCACTCCTGTACATGCTAACAGACCAGTTGTCTAGTTAATAATCATTCCTGTACATGCTAACAGACCAGTTGTCTAGTTAATCAGCACTCCTGTACATGCTAACAGACCAGTTGTCTAGTTAATCAGCACTCCTGTACATGCTAACAGACCAGTTGTCTAGTTAATCAGCACTCCTGTACATGCTAACAGACCAGTTGTCTAGTTAATCAGCACTCCTGTACATGCTAACAGACCAGTTGTCTAGTTAATCAGCACTCCTGTACATGCTAACAGACCAGTTGTCTAGTTAATCAGCACTCCTGTACATGCTAACAGACCAGTTGTCTAGTTAATCAGCAATCCTGTACATGCTAACAGACCAGTTGTCTAGTTAATCAGCAATCCTGTACATGCTAACAGACCAGTGGTCTAGTTAATCAGCACTCCTGTACATGCTAACAGACCAGTTGTCTAGTTAATCAGCACTCCTGCTAACAGACCAGTTGTCTAGTTAATCAGCACTCCTGTACATGCTAACAGACCAGTTGTCTAGTTAATCAGCACTCCTGTACATGCTAACAGACCAGTTGTCTAGTTAATCAGCACTCCTGTACATGCTAACAGACCAGTGGTCTAGTTAATCAGCACTCCTGCTAACAGACCAGTTGTCTAGTTAATCAGCACTCCTGTACATGCTAACAGACCAGTTGTCTAGTTAATCTGCACTCCTGTACATGCTAACAGACCAGTTGTCTAGTTAATCAGCACTCCTGCTAACAGACTAGTTGTCTAGTTAATCAGCACTCCTGTACATGCTAACAGACCAGTTGTCTAGTTAATCAGCACTCCTGTACATGCTAACAGACCAGTTGTCTAGTTAATCAGCACTCCTGTACATGCTAACAGACCAGTTGTCTAGTTAATAATCATTCCTGTACATGCTAACAGACCAGTTGTCTAGTTAATCAGCACTCCTGTACATGCTAACAGACCAGTTGTCTAGTTAATCAGCACTCCTGTACATGCTAACAGACCAGTTGTCTAGTTAATCAGCACTCCTGTACATGCTAACAGACCAGTTGTCTAGTTAATCAGCACTCCTGTACATGCTAACAGACCAGTTGTCTAGTTAATCAGCACTCCTGTACATGCTAACAGACCAGTAGTCTAGTTAATCAGCAATCCTGTACATGCTAACAGACCAGTAGTCTAGTTAATCAGCAATCCTGTACATGCTAACAGACCAGTGGTCTAGTTAATCAGCACTCCTGTACATGCTAACAGACCAGTGGTCTAGTTAATCAGCACTCCTGTACATGCTAACAGACCAGTTGTCTAGTTAATCTGCACTCCTGTACATGCTAACAGACCAGTTGTCTAGTTAATCAGTACTCCACGTGTTCGTTGCTGCTCATGACAAACAAAAGGATTGTTTGCAACATCAGTGGGTATATTGTAGTCATAGATATTATCAGCAATATATAGTTGCACAACAGCTTAAAGGTTGTAAGCCGTCTTTCAGCACCTATATGCTGCAAGCCTATAAAAATATGAAAGTATATTTATAATTATTTCTATGTAATTATTGCTTTGGATCTGTTTAATAAAAATGTTTAATAAATAATAATTAAATAACAAAACAAAATCAGTGCTAAACCAGAGGGGTTCGCTCCCCCATTTTCTCCTACTGCAATGCAGTACCACAATGCAGGTTCATACCCACATCTATAGAAAGAGGACTGCAAATGATTATTTTGTTCTGGGGGACAAGAAATCAGTAAAAAGCATAAAAATACATTTATTTCTTTAAACCGTGCTACATTATTCAATGCATGCAGCTTCCAATTTATATTTAAAGGGACAGGAAACCCCAACATTTTCTTTCAAAGTTCAGATGGAACATACAATTTTTAAACAACTTTCCAGTTTACTTCCATTATCAAATGTGCTTCATTTTCTTGTTATCCTTTGCTGAAGAAACAGCATTGCACATACTGGCAGCTAGCTGAACACATCTAGTTAGCCAATCACAAGAGACAAATGTGTGCAGGCACCAATCACCAGCTAGCTCCCACTAGTGTAGGATATGTGGTATTCTTTTTCAACAAGGAATTTCAAGAGAATGAAACACATTTGAAAATAGAAGTAAATGTAAAAGCGTCTTAAAATGACAGCCCTATCTGAATCATGCAAGTTTAATTGTGACAGCACTTTAATAACAATTCCTGCTGCGCCTGCTCTGTGTCATATAACAGGAAAAGTTTAGTTATACAGATCATGGCTGTGAAAACAAGGTCCAAAGTACAGCCATGGGTAATCATACTAAACATGACAACAGACATAAATGTATAAAAATACAATGTATACATGAGTATTTCACTGTGTGTTTAATATAGCTATGAGCACTAGCAAATTGTGACAGACATAAATGTATAAAAATACAATGTATACATGAGTATTTCACTGTGTGTTTAATATAGCTATGAGCACTAGCAAATTGTGACAGACATAAATGTATAAAAATACAATGTATACATGAGTATTTCACTGTGTGTTTAATATAGCTATGAGCACTAGCAAATTGTGACAGACATAAATGTATAAAAATACAATGTATACATGAGTATTTCACTGTGTGTTTAATTTAGCTATGAGCACTAGCAAATTGTGACAGACATAAATGTATAAAAATACAATGTATACATGAGTATTTCACTGTGTGTTTAATTTAGCTATGAGCACTAGCAAATTGTCACAGACATAAATGTATAAAAATACAATGTATACATGAGTATTTCACTGTGTGTTTAATTTAGCTATGAGCACTAGCAAATTGTCACAGACATAAATGTATAAAAATACAATGTGTACATGAGTATTTCACTGTGTGTTTAATATAGCTATGAGCACTAGCAAATTGTGACAGACATAAATGTATAAAAATACAATGTATACATGAGTATTTCACTGTGTGTTTAATATAGCTATGAGCACTAGCAAATTGTGACAGACATAAATGTATAAAAATACAATGTATACATGAGTATTTCACTGTGTGTTTAATTTAGCTATGAGCACTAGCAAATTGTGACAGACATAAATGTATAAAAATACAATGTATACATGAGTATTTCACTGTGTGTTTAATTTAGCTATGAGCACTAGCAAATTGTGACAGACATAAATGTATAAAAATACAATGTATACATGAGTATTTCACTGTGTTTAATTTAGCTATGAGCACTAGCAAATTGTGACAGACATAAATGTATAAAAATACAATGTATACATGAGTATTTCACTGTGTTTAATTTAGCTATGAGCACTAGCAAATTGTGACAGACATAAATGTATAAAAATACAATGTATACATGAGTATTTCACTGTGTGTTTAATATAGCTATGAGCACTAGCAAATTGTCACAGACATAAATGTATAAAAATACAATGTGTACATGAGTATTTCACTGTGTTTAATTTAGCTATGAGCACTAGCAAATTGTGACAGACATAAATGTATAAAAATACAATGTATACATGAGTATTTCACTGTGTGTTTAATTTAGCTATGAGCACTAGCAAATTGTGACAGACATAAATGTATAAAAATACAATGTATACATGAGTATTTCACTGTGTGTTTAATATAGCTATGAGCACTAGCAAATTGTGACAGACATAAATGTATAAAAATACAATGTATACATGAGTATTTCACTGTGTGTTTAATATAGCTATGAGCACTAGCAAATTGTGACAGACATAAATGACTTATTTTACATAGTATCCCCTTAACACCAGATAAGAATCTTTATATTAGTTTGCTGCCTGCCTGGGTTTGATGCATCCCTGCGATGCTTAACAAGACTTAATTGTCTAATATGTAGAATTTAAAGTAAACGCATTTTGCAAGAAATAAATCAAGATGATGTGGAAATACAAATGTTTTCCTCATTAAAGAACATGGAAGGACAATATACATACATCTAAAAAGTGAGGCATCAATTAAAAATCCAGACAGATAGTATATGTATATTTCACAAATTAAAGGGACAGTCTAGTCAAAATGAAACTTTCATGATTTAGATAGGGTGTGTAATTTTAAACAACTTCCCAACTTACTTTAATAATCAAATTTGCTTTGTTCTCTTGGTATTCTTTATTGAAAGCTAATCCTAGGTAGGCTCATATGCTAATTTATAAGCCCTTGAAGGCCACCTCTTATCTCAGTGCATTTTGACAGTTTTTTAAAGTCAGCCAGTGCTAGTTCATGGGTGCCATACATATAACATTGTACTCACTCCCATGGAGTTATTTATGAGTCAGCACCGATTGGCTAAAATTCAAATCTGTCAAAATAACTGAAATAAGGGGGGGGGGGGCAGTCTGCAGAAGCTTAGTTACAAGGTAATCACAGAGGGAAAAAGTATTTTAATATAACTGAGATAAGGGTCAGTCTGCAGAGGCTTAGATACAAGGTAATCACCGAGGTAAAAAGTATATTAATATAACTGAGATAAGGGGCAGTCTGCAGAGGGTTAGATACAGGGTAATCACAGAGGTAAAAGTATATTAATATAACTGAGATAAGGGACAGTCTGCAGAGGCTTAGATACAGGGTAATCACAGAGGTAAAAAGTGTATTAATATAACTGAGATAAGGAGCAGTCTACAGAGGCTTAGATACAGGGTAATCACAGAGGTAAAAAGTATATTAATATAACAGATAAGGGGCAGTCTGCAGAGGCTTAGATACAGGGTAATCACAGAGGTAAAAAGTATATTAATTTAACTGAGATAAGGGGCAGTCTGCAGAGGCTTAGATACAAGGTAATCACAGAGGTAAAAAGTATATTAATATAACTGAGATAAGGAGCAGTCTGCAGAGGCTTAGATACAAGGTAATCACAGAGGTAAAAAGTATATTAATATAACTGAGATAAGGAGCAGTCTGCAGAGACTTAGAAACAAGGTAATCACAGAGGTAAAAAACATAATTTATGCTTACCCTGATAAATTCCTTTCTTCTGTT
>NW_026512792.1:0-35207 GCF_027579735.1 Bombina bombina
CTGGTGTAGGGGCCCTTCAGAACCAATATCATCAGCGTCCTCATGCTCTTCAGTATTTTCTAAAACAGAGCAGTCGCGCTTTCGCTGATAAGTGGGCATTTTGGCTAAAATGTTTTTGATAGAATTATCCATTACAGCCGTTAATTGTTGCATAGTAAGGAATATTGGCGCGCTAGATGTACTAGGGGCCTCCTGTGTGGGCAAGACTGGTGTAGACGAAGGAGGGGATGATGCAGTACCATGCTTACTCCCCTCACTTGAGGAATCATCTTGGGCATCATTTTCTCTAAATTTTGTGTCACATAAATCACATCTATTTAAATGAGAAGGAACCTTGGCTTCCCCACATTCAGAACACAGTCTATCTGGTAGTTCAGACATGTTAAACAGGCAAAAACTTGAAAACAAAGTACAGTAAAAGTATTGCACACCAAATTTGGAAGCTTTAACCCTTAAAATAACGGAACCGGAGCCGTTTTTATATTTAACCCCTTTACAGTCCCTGGTATCTGCTTTGCTGAGACCCAACCAAGCCCAAAGGGGAATACGATACCAAATGACGCCTTCAGAAAGTCTTTTCTATGTATCAGAGCTCCTCACACATGCATCTGCATGTCATGCTTCTCAAAAACAAGTGCGCAATACAGGCGCGAAAATGAGACTCTGCCTATGATTAGGGAAAGCCCCTAGAGAATAAGGTGTCCAATACAGTGCCTGCCGGTTATTTTACAAAATTCCCAAGATTAAAATAATTCCTCAAGGCTATGGAGTATAAAATATGTTTATATATAAATCGATTTAGCCCAGAAAATGTCTACAGTCTTAAAAAGCCCTTGTGAAGCCCTTTTTTTCTTTCTGTAATAAAAATGGCTTACCGGATCCCATAGGGAAAATGACAGCTTCCAGCATTACATCGTCTTGTTAGAATGTGTCATACCTCAAGCAGCAAAAGTCTGCTCACTGTTCCCCCAACTGAAGTTAATTCCTCTCAACAGTCCTGTGTGGAACAGCCATCGATTTTAGTAACGGTTGCTAAAATCATTTTCCTCTTACAAACAGAAATCTTCATCTCTTTTCTGTTTCAGAGTAAATAGTACATACCAGCACTATTTTAAAATAACAAACTCTTGATTGAATAATAAAAACTACAGTTAAACACTAAAAAAACTCTAAGCCATCTCCGTGGAGATGTTGCCTGTACAACGGCAAAGAGAATGACTGGGGAAGGCGGAGCCTAGGAGGGATCATGTGACCAGCTTTGCTGGGCTCTTTGCCATTTCCTGTTGGGGAGGAGAATATCCCACAAGTAAGGATGACGCCGTGGACCGGACACACCTATGTTGGAGAAACTACCTTTAGGTTACATGTATAAGCTGTATTATATAACATATAAATATTACCTGTCTGATTACTGTACTGTCTGTCTGAGGGTGCTGTGTATAAACATGATATAAAACTACCTTTAGGTTACATGTATAAGCTGTATTATATAACATATAAATATTACAGTCTGATTACTGTACTGTCTGTCTGAGGGTGCTGTGTATAAACATGATATAAAACTACCTTTAGGTTACATGTATAAGCTGTATTATATAACATAAATATTACAGTCTGATTACTGTACTGTCTGTCTGAGGGTGCTGTGTATAAACTGATATAAAACTACCTTTAGGTTACATGTATAAGCTGTATTATATAACATAGACAGTACAGTAATCAGACAGGTAATATTTATATGTTATATAATACAGCTTATACATGTAACCTAAAGGTAGTTTTATATCAGTTTATACACAGCACCCTCAGACAGACAGTAATGTAATCAGACAGGTAATATTTATATGTTATATAATACAGCTTATACATGTAACCTAAAAGTAGTTTTATATCATGTTTATACACAGCACCCTCAGACAGACAGTACTGTAATCAGACAGTAATATTTATATGTTATATAATACAGCTTATACATGTAACCTAAAGGTAGTTTTATATCATGTTTATACACAGCACCCTCAGACAGACAGACAGACAGTACTGTAATCAGACAGGTAATATTTATATGTTATATAATACAGCTTATACATGTAACCTAAAGGTAGTTTTATATCATGTTTATACACAGTACCCTCAGACAGACAGTACAGTAATCAGACAGGTAATATTTATATGTTATATAATACAGCTTATACATGTGACCTAAAGGTAGTTTTATATCATGTTTATACACAGCACCCTCAGACAGACAGTACAGTAATCAGACAGGTAATATTTATGTCTGAGGGTGCTGTGTATAAACATGATATAAAACTACCTGTAGGTTACATGTATAAGCTGTATTATATAACGTATAAATATTACCTGTCTGATTACTGTACTGTCTGTCTGAGGGTACTGTGTATAAACATGATATAAAACTACCTTTAGGTTACATGTATAAGCTGTATTATATAACATATAAATATTACCTGTCTGATTACAGTACTGTCTGTCTGTCTGAGGGTGCTGTGTATAAACATGATATAAAACTACCTTTAGGTTACATGTATAAGCTGTATTATATAACATATAAATATTACTGTCTGATTACAGTACTGTCTGTCTGAGGGTGCTGTGTATAAACATGATATAAAACTACCTTTAGGTTACATGTATAAGCTGTATTATATAACATATAAATATTACCTGTCTGATTACTGTACTGTCTGTCTGAGAGTGCTGTGCATAAACATGATATAAAACTACCTTTAGGTTACATGTATAAGCTGTATTATATAACAAATATTAATGTCATATTACCTTATTATGGAAAAATCAGAAAAGGAGATTCACAAGAGAGCGGATAATAATTCGGTAACTCTTCTAGCAGAAGAGATGGCCAAAAGGAACAACACTTTCCAAGAAAGTAGTTTATTGTCCAAAGAATGCATAGGCCTCTAGTTATCAAGCTGTCTACTTACCTGCATTCGCCGGCCCAATACGCTCGCCTAAGCTCGCCTTACATCGCTGCTGCGGACCTGAATTCGTTTGCCAAAAGTTATCAAGAAAGCCGTCAAGAAGCCGCGCATCAAGTACGGAGCGATGAGCAGCGGACTGTTAACTGACAGTCATGAATCTCGCTGCTCATCGGCTTCTTCGCAGCTTTCTTACTAGCCTGTCACTAAGCACCCACACTATACTATACAGTTTTTCCCCCCCGCCGCTCCCGGACCCCGCTGCCACTATAATAAATATATGAACCCCTAAACCGCCGCTCCCGGACCCCGCCGCCACCTACATTATACCTATTAACCCCTAAACTGCCTCCCCCTATACCGCCGCCACCTACATAAAGTTATTAACCCCTAGCCTGCCGATCCCGGACCCCGCCGCAAATAAATTAATTGTTTAACTCCTAAACCACCGCACCCAGAGCCCTCCGCCACCTACATTACATTTATTAACCCCTATTATGCCCCCCCTACACCGCCGTCACCTACAGTACATTGATTAACCTCTAATCTACCTCCCTACACCGCCGCCACTATATTAAATGAATTAACCCCAAAACCTAACCCTAACCCCCCCCTAACTTAAATATTATTTAAATTAATCTAAATAAATATTCCTATCATTAAATAAATTATTCCTATTTAAAACTAAATACTTACCTATAAAATAAACTCTAAGATAGCTACAATATAATTAATAATGACATTGTAGCTATTTTAGGATTTATATTTATTTTACTGGCAACTTTGTATTTATTTTAACTAGGTACAATAGCTATTAAATAGTTAATAACTATTTAATAGCTACCTAGCTAAAATAACTACAAAATTACCTGTAAAATAAATCCTAACCTAAATTACAAATACACCTAACACTACAGTATGAATAAATTAATTAAATAAATTAAATAAATTAAATACAATGATCTAAAATTTAATACAATTAAATAAACTAAACTATATTACAAAAAATATTACAAGAATTTTAATCTAATTACACCTAATCTAAGCCCCCTAATAAAATAAAAAGCCCTCCCCAAAAAAAATAAAAAATTCCCTACCCTAAACTAAATTACAAAAGTAATCAGCTCTTTTACCAGCCCTTAAAAGGGCTTTTTGCGGGGCATTGCCCCAAAGTAATCAGCTCTTTTACCTGTAAAAAAAAAAAAAAAGCAATACAATACCCCCCCAACATTACAACCCACCACCCACCCCTACTCTAAAACCCACCCGATCCCCCCTTAAAAAAACCTAACACTGCACCATTGAAGATCATCCTACCTTGAGCCGTGTTCACCCAGCCGGGCACCACTGGTCATCCGATGGGGCAGAAGAGGACATCCGGACCGGCAGAAGTCTTCCTCCGATCGGGGCAGAAGAGGTCCTCCAAGCGGCAGATGTCTTCATCCAAGCGGCATCTTCTATCTTCAATCAACCGGAGCAGAGCCATCTTGAATCCAGCCGATGCAGAGCTATCCTCTTCTTCTGATGTCCTAACACAGAATGAAGGTTCCTTTAAATGACATCATCCAAGATGGTGTCCCTCGAATTCCGATTGGCTGATAGGATTCTATCAGCCAATCGTAATTAAGGTAGGAAAAATCCGATTGGCTGATGTAATCAGCCAATGGGATTGAAGTTCAATACGATTGGCTGATTGGATCAGCCAATAGAATTGATGTCACATTCTATTGGCTGATCCAATCAGATTGAACTTCAATCCGATTGGCTGATTACGTCAGCCAATCGGATTTTTCCTACCTTAATTACGATTGGCTTATAGAATCCTATCAGCTAATCAGAATTCGAGGGACACCATCTTGGATGACGTCATTTAAAGGAACCTTCATTCGCTGTTAGGACATCGGAAGAAGAGGATGGCTCCGGTTGATTGAAGATAGAAGATGCCGGTTGGATGAACACATCTGCCGCTTGGAGGAGCTCTTCTGCCCCGATCGGATGAAGACTTCTGCTGGTCCGGATGTCACGATCGGATGCCAGTGGTGCCCGGCTGGGTGAACACGGCTCATGGTAGGGTGATCTTCAATGGGGTAGTGTTAGTTTTTTTTAAGGAGGGATCAGGTGGGTTTTAGAGTAGGGGTGTGTGGGTTGTAATGTTGGGGGGGTGTACTGTATTGCTTTTTTTTTTTTTTACAGGTAAAAGAACGGATTACTTTGGGGCAATGCCCTGCAAAAAGCCCTTTTAAGGGCTGGTAAAAAGAGCTGATTACTTTTGTAATTTAGTTTAGGGTAGGGAATTTTATTTTTTGGGGGGCTTTTTTATTTTATTAGGGGGCTTAGATTAGGTGTAAGTAGATTAAAATTCTTGTAATATTTTTTATTTTTTGTAATTTAGCATTTGTTTTTTTGTAATATAGTTTAGTTTATTTAATTGTATTTTATTTTAGATCATTGTAGTTTATTAATTTAATGATAGTGTAGTGTTAGGTGTATTTGTAACTTAGGTTAGGATTTATTTTACAGGTAATTTTGTAATTATTTTAACTAGGTAGCTATTAAATAGTTCTTAACTATTTAATAGCTATTGTACCTAGTTAAAATAAATACAAAGTTGCCTGTAAAATAAAAATAAACCCTAAAATAGCTACAATGTAATTAATTATATTGTAGCTATCTTAGGGTTTATTTTATAGGTAAGTATTTAGTTTTAAATAGGAATAATTTATTTAATGATAAATATTATTTAAATTTATCTATTAAAATATTCCTAAGTTAGGGGGGTGTTAGGGTTAGGGTTAGACTTAGGTTTTGTGGTTAATTCATTTAATATAGGGGCGGCAGTGTACGGGGGGCAGGATAGGGGTTAATAAATGTAATGTAGGTGGCGGAGGGCTCCGGGTGCGTCGGTTTAGGGGTTAAACAATTTATTTGCGGCGGGGTCCGGGATCGGCAGGATAGGGGTTAATAACTTTATGTAGGAGGAGGCGGTATAGGGGGCGGCAGATTAGGGGTTAATAGGTATAATGTAGGTGGTGGCGGGGTCTGGGAGTGGCGGTTTAGGGGTTAATATATTTATTATACTTGCGGCGGGGTCCGGGAGCGGCTGTTTAGGGGGTAATAAGTTTATTTAGGTGCGGCGGGGTCTGGGGGGCAGATTAGGGGTTTTTAGACTCGGGGTACATGTTAGGTGCAGACACTTCCCATAGGAATCGATGGGATATCGGGCAGCAGCGAACATGAGCTCTCGCTGCTGTCAGACTCCCATTGATTCCTATGGGATCCGCCGCCTCTAGGGCGGCAGACTGAAAACCAGGTACGCTGGCCCGGAATAGTGGCGAGCGTACCTGGTAGGTATTTGATAACTTCAATAAGAGTTGAAATGATAGCACTACTTATTTAGAATATAGTATAGGGTCTATTACCGTTCCATATAAGGTCAATGGCCCTAGAATCACTTGGTAATATGTGGTATGGTGCTATGTATCAAAACTGCTAATTTTCAAAATTGTTAGTTAAAGAAACTAAACAAAATAAGATACTATATAAGCACTCAAAAAGACCCCTAAATTATTGGAGTAGAATAAAAATCACACACATTAAAATATAAATCTTTATTAGAACTTATTAAAAACTGGGTGCATTAACACTAAAATGCTGGCAAATTATTCCAGTTCGAAAAACTGATTGTACTTGACTAAAGCCTTTAGATATAGATATCAATTTGGCAGGATTGGTAAACTACTAGGCCTGTGCTGATAGAGTGAACCAGTTGGAGTAAATAGTGTGGTAGTACTGTCCAGCAAAAGAATATAATCAATCAATTACTAATAAAGGTTCAACTATAGACTTATCACTAGTGTTAAACACATAGGTAAAGTGTTGCAATAACTTGTGACATATTAGTACTGTCTTATAATGGTTAATTCCATGATCAGATGAGTATCGATAAATTATTGTAAGTATAATAGACCAGCAAATTGTTTGGAGTGTTGTTAATAGGTTCATACACTCTAATATTAATTAGTGATAACTTCACTCGTAGAATAACTTATAACATAAAAGTTAGCCGATATGTTGACAATAGCCTTCTAAAGTTTAAACCCATATAAATACATAGGCAAAACAATATAAATAGAGCAGCTATGTATGTTAATAGCCTCTTATCAGTTGTTCAAACTGAGTGAGCTGTTTGTATAAAAAAGGTCACCAACTGCTGTGTGCTAAAATTAGCAAATGCTTAATAGAAAAAACAAACCACAAAAGTTTTCCTATATTATATAGATTGATTCTATGTAGTTTTATATTTAGGATAACTCACTAAGAAGTCATAGAACCACCTCTTAGTTGGAATAGTTTGATGTTTCTGCTTAGGAGCTTATCAGTTATTCCCTATTGCAGGATTAAGTATTTGTGTATTTATACACCTGATAATTCCTAATAAACTAATAGAGATATTCTCTTAATATTTTAAATAAGTTAGTTTGGTATATTGAGTTATATCTAATTCATGGAGTAGAATATCAACAGTTGCCAGACTGAAAATCAGATTGTGCTATCAAATAATTAACCCTTCCAACATCACTGTGTATATAAACTTATCATGTAGGGTTAATATAATTTAGAACACTATTTATGTTCAATTCTATATCTTTGGCCACGTAGTATATAGCGTGCATGGGAAGTGTTATTGGTGCTTGGTGTTAACTGTATTATATTATCAGAGATTCCCGGTTTAAACCTGACTATATATCGCTCATTTGTTGGAGCATATCAGGCATATATATGTGTTGTAACAATTACAGGGCTTAAATACAGGCCCAAAAAGTTAATCATCCTTATATAAATACTTGTCTTATGCACGGAGTGCTCCCAACACAGTTTAACAACCTATGGCTGTTAAAGAATATAATTGCATTGTCTGCAATCAACACTATCCTAGACACGCATACGATATGGATCACTGCCAAACACTCTACTATCGTATGCTAAGTATCAACCAAGATACCTATATCTAAAGGCTTTAGTCAAGTACAATCAGTTTTTCAAACTGGAATAATTTGCCAGCATTTTAGTTTTAATGCACCCAGTTTTTAATAAGTTCTAATAAAGATTTATATTTTAATGTGTGTGATTCTTATTCTACTCCAATAATTTAGGGGTCTTTTTGAGTGCTTATATAGTATCTTCTTTTGTTTAGTTTCTTTAACTAACAATTTAGAAAATTAGGTATTTGATAACTACCAAAAGTAGTCAGATTGTGCCGAACTTGCGTTCGGAACATCTGTAGCGACGTAACCATTGATCTGTTTCGGACCGAGTCTGGCGGATTGTATGTTACGTCACTAGATTCTACTTTAGCCGGGCTGTAGGGCTTGATTACTACGGCGAATCAGCCTCGCCACAAATACGCTGCAGAATTCCAGCGTATTTGCGGTTGATGGCTTGATAACTAGAGGCCATAGGCTCAAACGGAGAAGCCTGTAAGGCCTTCAAAACCAAATTAAGACTCCAAGGAGGAGAGATTGATTTAATGACAGGCTTGATACGGACCAAAGCCTGTACAAAACAGTGAATATCAGGAAGCTTAGCAATCTTTCTGTGAAATAAAACAGAAAGAGCAGAGATTTGTCCCTTCAAGGAACTTGCAGACAAACCTTTATCCAAACCATCCTGAAGAAACTGATATTCTCCTGGCATTCTTTTAGAATTCCTAGAATTTTAGAGAAGAACACCACGAAATATAAGTCTTCCTAGAAACAGATTTACGAGCCTGTAACATAGTATTAATCACCGAGTCAGAGAAACCTCTATGACTATGCACTAGGCATTCAAATTTCCATACCTTCAAATTTAATGATTTGAGATCATTAGGTGTGCTCTTAAAAGGAAGTGGCCAAGGATGGCAACTGGACATCCGAACAAGATCTGCATACCAAAACCTGTGAGGCCATGCTGGAGCTACTAGCAACACAAACAATTGTTCCATGATGATCTTGGAGATCACTCTTGGAAGAAGAACTAGAGGCGGGAAGATATAAGCAGGTTGGTAACACCAAGGAACTGCTAACGCATCCACCAGCTCAGCCTGAGGATCCCTGGACAGGTACCTGGGAAGTCTCTTGTTTAGATGGGAAGCCATCATATCTATTTCTGGAAGACCCCACACAGCTGAACAATCTGAGAAAACACATCTGGATGGAGCGACCACTCCCCCGGATGTAAAGTCCGACAGCTGAGATAATCCGCTTCCCAATTGTCTACACCTGGGATATGTACCGCAGAAATAAGACAGGAGCTGGATTCCTCCCAAGAAAACATCCAAGATACTTCTTTCATAGCTTGGGGACTGTGAGTCCCACCCCGATGATTGAAATACGCCACATTTGTGATATTGTCTGTCTGAAAACAAATGAACGGTTCTCTCTTCAACAGAGGCCAAATCTGAAGAGCCCTGAAAATAGCACAGAGTTCTAAAATATTGATTGGTAACCTCGCCTCTTGAGATTTCCAAACCCCTTGTGCTGTCAGAGATCCCCAGACAGCTCCCCAACCTAAAAGACTTGCATCTGTTGTGATCACAGTACAGGTTGGACGAACAAAAGAGGCCCCTTGAAATATACAATGGTAATCTAACCACCAAGTCAGAGAGTCGAACATTGGGATTTAAAGGATATTAATTGTGATATCTTTGTATAATCCCTGCACCATTGATTCAGCATACAAAGCTGGAGAGGTCTCATATGAAAACGAGCAAAGGGGATCGCGTCCGATGCTGCAGTCATTAGACCTAAAACTTCCATGCACATAGCTACTGAAGGGAATGATTGAGACTGAAGGTTTCGACAAGCTGAAACCAATTTTATTCGTCTCTTGTCTGCTAGAGACAAAGTCATGGACACTGAATCTATCTGGAAACCTAAAAAGGTGACCCTTGTCTGAGGAATCAAGGAACTTTTTGGTAAATTGATCCTCCAACCATGTCTTTGAAGAAACAACACTAGTTGATTCATGTGAGATTCTGCAGAATGTAAAGACTGAGCTAGTACCAAGATATCGTCCAAATAAGGAAACACCGCAATACCCCGTTCTCTGATTACAGAGAGTAGGGCACCGAGCACCTTTGAAAAGATTCTTGGAGCTGTCGCTAGGCCAAATGGAAGAGCGACAAATTGGTAATGCTCGTCTATAAAAAGAGAATCTCAGAAACTGATAGTGGTCTGAATGAATCGGGATAAGAAGATATGCATCCTATCTATTGTGGACATATAATGCCCTTGCTGAGCAAAAGGCAGAATAGTCCTTATAGTCACCATTTTGAAAGTTGGCACTCTTACAAAACGATTCAAAATTTTCAGATCCAGAACTGGCCTGAATGAATTTTCTTTCTTTGGGACAATGAATAGATTTGAATAAAACCCCAGACCCTGTTCCTGGAACGGAACTGGTATGAAACACTTCAGAAAAGCCTGAGCCTTTACTGGATTTGCTGGGATGCGCGAGAGAAAAAAAAAAAAAAAAATCTTCTCACAGGAGGTTTTACTCTGAATCCTATTCGGTACCCTTGAGAGACAATACTCTGAATCCATTGATTTTGTACAGATTCTGCCCAAATGCTTTAGAAGAATCTTAATCTGCCCCCTACCAGCTGAGCTGGAATAAGGGGCACACCTTCATGCAGACTTGGGGGACTGGCTTTGGTTTCTTAAACTGCTTGGATTTACTCCAACTTGAAGGTTTCCAATTGGAACCAGATTCTTTGGGGGAAGGTTTGGGTTTCTGTTCCTTATTTTGTCAAAAGGAACGAAAACGGTTAGAAGCTTTAGACTTACCCTTAGGTATTTTATCCTGAGGGGGAAAAAAAAAAAACCCTCCCCCCAGTGACAGTTGAAATAATCGAATCCAACTGAGAACCAAATAAATTATTACCTTGGAAAGAAAGAGATAGTAATCTAGACTTAGATACCATGTCAGCATTCCAATATTTGAGCCACAAAGCTTTTCTAGCTAAAAATAGCTAAAGACATAGATTTAACATCAATTTTGATGATATCAAAAATGGCATCAGAGATAAAATTAGCATGTTGAAGCAATCGACAAATCAGGATCCATTTCCTGTTGCGCTAAACTTTCCAACCATAAAGTTGATGCAGCTGCAACATCAGCCATAGAAATGGCAGGCCTGAGAAGATAGCCAGAATATAAATAAGCTTTCCTTAGATAAGATTCAAGTTTCCTATCTTAAGGATCCTTAAAAAGGAAGTACTATCTTCCATAGGAATAGTAGTACGTTTGGCAAGAGTAGAAATAGCGCCATCAACTTTGGGGATCTTTTCCCAAAACTCCAAACTGCTGACAAAGGATACAATTTTTTAAACCTTGAAGAAGGAATAAAAGAAGTACCAGGCCTATTCCATTCCTTAGAAATCATATCAGAAATAGCATCAGGAACTGGAAAATCCTCTGGAGTAACCACAGGAGATTTATAAACAGAATTTAAATGTTTACTAGTTTTAATATCAAGAGGACTAGGAACGAATATACTCAATTTTAAATAAATAACAGAATTTATGCTTACCTGATAAATTACTTTCTCAAACGGTGTGTCCGGTCCACGGCGTCATCCATAACTTGTGGGAATATTCTCTTCCCCAACAGGAAATGGCAAAGAGCACAGCAAAAGCTGTCCATATAGCCCCTCCCAGGCTCCGCCCCCCCAGTCATTCGACCGACAGTTAGGAGAAAAAAAGGAGAAACTATAGGGTGCTGTGGTGACTGTAGTGTATAGAGAAAGAAATTTTTCAAACCTGATTAAAAAACCAGGGCAGGCCGTGGACCGGACACACCGTTGGAGAAAGTAATTTATCAGGTAAGCATAAATTCTGTTTTCTCCAACATTGGTGTGTCCGGTCCACGGCGTCATCCATAACTTGTGGGAACCAATACCAAAGCTTTAGGACACGGATGAAGGGAGGGAGCAAATCAGGTTACCTAAACAGAAGGCACCACGGCTTGCAAAACCTTTCTCCCAAAAATAGCCTCCGAAGAAGCATAAGTATCAAATTTGTAGAATTTGGCAAAAGTGTGCAGAGAAGACCAAGTCGCTGCCTTACATATCTGATCAACAGAAGCCTCGTTCTTGAAGGCCCATGTGGAAGCCACAGCCCTAGTAGAGTGAGCTGCGATTCGTTCAGGAGGCTGCCCTCCGGCAGTCTCATAAGCCAATCGGATGATGCTTTTCAGCCAGAAAGAGAGGTAGCAGTAGCTTTTTGTCCTCTCCTCTTACCAGAATAAACGACAAACAAAGAAGAAGTTTGTCTGATATCCTTTGTTGCTTCTAAATAGAACTTTAAAGCACGGACTACATCTAAATTGTGTAACAAACGTTCCTTCTTTGAAACTGGATTCGGACACAAAGAAGGAACAACTATTTCCTGGTTAATATTCTTGTTGGAAACCACTTTTGGAAGAAAACCAGGCTTGGTACGCAAAACAACCTTATCTGAATGGAACACCAGATAGGGTGGATCACACTGCAAAGCAGATAATTCAGAAACTCTTCTAGCAGAAGAAATAGCAACCAAAAACAGAACTTTCCAAGATAGTAACTTGATATCTATAGAATGTAAGGGTTCAAACGGAACCCCTTGAAGAACTGAAAGAACTAAATTTAGACTCCAGGGAGGAGTCAAGGGTCTGTAAACAGGCTTGATTCTGATCAAAGCCTGTACAAAAGCTTGTACATCTGGCACAGCTGCCAGTCGTTTGTGTAACAAGACAGATAAAGCAGAAATCTGTCCTTTTAGAGAACTCGCTGACAATCCCTTATCCAAACCTTCTTGGAGAAAGGAGAGGATTTTAGGAATTTTAATCTTACTCCAGGAGAATCCCTTGGATTCACACCAACAGATATATCTTTTCCATATTTTATGGTAAATCTTTCTAGTCACAGGTTTTCTGGCTTGGTATCTATCACTGAATCTGAAAACCCACGCTTGGATAAAATCAAACGTTCAATTTCCAAGCAGTCAGCTGCAGAGAAACTAGATTTGGATGTTCGAATGGACCTTGTACTAGAAGATCCTGTCTCAAAGGTAGCTTCCATGGTGGAGCCGATGACATATTCACCAGGTCTGCATACCAAGTCCTGCGCGGCCACGCAGGAGCTATCAGAATTACCGAGGCCTTCTCCTGTTTGATCCTGGCTACAAGCCTGGGAAGGAGAGGGAACGTTGGAAACGCATAAGCTAGGTTGAACGACCAAGGCGCCACTAATGCATCCACTAGAGTCGCCTTGGGATCCCTGGATCTGGACCCGTAGCAAGGAACCTTGAAGTTCTGACGAGACGCCATCAGATCCATGTCTGGAATGCCCCATAATTGAGTCAACTGGGCAAACACCTCCGGGTGGAGTTCCCACTCCCCCGGATGAAAAGTCTGACGACTCAGATAATCCGCCTCACAGTTGTCTACTCCTGGGATGTGGATTGCAGATAGGTGGCAGGAGTGATCCTCCGCCCATTTGATGATTTTGGATACCTCTCTCATCGCCAAGGAACTCCTTGTTCCCCCCTGATGGTTGATGTAAGCTACAGTCGTCATGTTGTCTGACTGGAATCTTATGAATCCGGCCTTCACTAGTTGAGGCCAAGCCCGGAGAGCATTGAATATCGCTCACAGTTCCAGGATGTTGATCGGGAGAAGAGACTCTTCCCGAGACCATAAACCCTGAGCTTTCAGGGAATCCCAGACCGCGCCCCAGCCTAATAGACTGGCGTCGGTCGTGACAATGACCAACTCTGGTCTGCGGAAACTCATTCCCTGAGACAGGTAATCCTGGGACAACCACCAACGGAGTGAGTCTCTGGTCATCTGGTCTACTTGAATCTTTGGAGACAAGTCTGTAGAGTCCCCATTCCACTGCTTGAGCATGCACAGTTGTATAGGTCTTAGATGAATTCGAGCAAAAGGAACTATGTCCATTGCTGCAACCATCAACCCTACTACTTCCATGCACTGAGCTATGGAAGGCTGCAGAATAGAGTGAAGAACTTGACAAGCGTTTAGAAGCTTTGACTTTCTGACTTCTGTCAGGAAGATCGTCATTTCTAAAGAATCTATTATTGTTCCCAAAAAGGGAACTCTTGTCGACGGAGACAGTGAACTCTTTTCTACGTTCACCTTCGACCCGTGAGATCTGAGAAAGGCTAGAACAATGTCTGTATGAGCCTTTGCTTTGGAAAGAGACGACGCTTGGATTAGAATGTCGTCCAGATAAGGTGCCACTGCAATACCCCTTGGTCTTAGAACCGCTAGAAGGGACCCGAGCACCTTTGTGAAAATTCTTGGGAGCAGTGGCTAGCCCGAATGGGAGAGCCACGAACTGATAATGTTTGTCCAGAAAGGCGAACCTTAGGAACCGATGATGATCTTTGTGGATAGGAATATGTAGATACGCATCCTTTAAATCCACGGTAGTCATAAATTGACCCTCCTGGATTGTAGGTAAAATTGTTCGAATGGTTTCCATTTTGAACGATGGAACTCTGAGAAATTTGTTTAGAATTTTTAAATCCAGAATTGGTCTGAAAGTTCCCTCTTTTTTGGGAACTACAAACAGATTTGAGTAAAACCCCTGACCTTGTTCCACAGTTGGAACTGGGTGTATCACTCCCATCTTTAACAGGTCTTCTACACAATGTAAGAATGCCTGTCTCTTTATTTGGTTTGAAGATAAGTGAGACATGTGGAACCATCCCCTTGGGGGTAGTTCCTTGAATTCTAGAAGATAACCCTGAGAGACTATTTCTAGTGCCCAGGGATCCTGAACATCTCTTGCCCAAGCCTGAGCAAAGAGAGAGAGTCTGCCCCCTACTAGATCCGGTCCCAGATCGGGGGCTACCCCTTCATGCTGTCTTGGTAGCAGCAGCAGGCTTCTTGGCCTGTTTACCCTTGTTTCCAAGCTGGTATAGCCTGGGAAGCGTTACCCTCTTGTCTAGAGGCTGCAGAGTTGGAAGCCGGTCCGTTCCTGAAATTGCGAAAGGAACGAAAATTGGACTTATTCTTAGCCTTGAAAGGTCTATCTTGTGGGAGGGCATGGCCCTTTCCCCCAGTGATGTCTGAAATAATCTCTTTCAATTCTGGCCCAAAAAGGGTCTTACCTTTGAAAGGGATATTAAGCAGTTTTGTCTTGGAAGATACATCCGCCGACCAAGACTTTAGCCAGAGCGCTCTGCGCGCCACAATTGCAAACCCTGAATTTTTCGCCGCTAACCTCGCTAACTGCAAAGCGGCGTCTAAAATAAAGGAATTAGCTAACTTAAGTGCGTGAATTCTGTCCATGACTTCCTCATACGGAGTCTCCCTACTGAGCGACTTTTCCAGTTCCTCGAACCAGAACCACGCCGCTGTAGTGACAGGAATAATGCACGAAATAGGTTGAAGGAGGTAACCTTGCTGTACAAAAATCTTTTTAAGCAAACCCTCCAATTTTTTATCCATAGGATCTTTGAAAGCACAATTGTCCTCAATGGGAATGGTCGTGCGCTTGGCTAGTGTAGAAACCGCCCCCTCGACCTTAGGGACTGTTTGCCATAAGTCCTTCCTGGGGTCGACCATAGGGAACAATTTCTTAAATATAGGAGGAGGGACAAAAGGTATGCCTGGCTTCTCCCACTCCTTATTCACTATGTCCGCCACCCGTTTAGGTATCGAAAAGGCATCAGGGTGCACCGGGACCTCTAGAAACTTGTCCATCTTGCACAATTTTTCTGGGATGACCAGATTGTCACAATCATCCAGAGTAGATAGCACCTCCTTAAGTAATGCGCAGAGATGCTGTAATTTAAATGTCACAACATCAGGTTCTGCCTGCTGAGAAATTCTTCCTGAATCAGAAATTTCTCCATCTGACAAACCCTCCCTCACTGCCACTTCAGACTGGTGTGAGGGTATGACAGAAAAATTATCATCAGCGCCCTCCTGCTCTACAGTGTTTAAAACAGAGCAATCGCGCTTTCTCTGAAATGCTGGCATTTTGGATAAAATATTAGCTATGGAGTTATCCATTACTGCCGTCAATTGTTGCATAGTAACAAGCATTGGCGCGCTAGAAGTACTAGGGGTCGCCTGTGCGGGCATAACTGGTATAGACACAAGGAGATGATGTAGAACTCTCTCTACTTCCTTCATCTGAGGAATCATCCTGGGCAACCTTACTATTTGTGACAGTACTGTCCTTACTATGTTTGGACGCTATGGCACAATTATCACATATATTTGAAGGGGGAACCACATTGGCTTCCATACATACAGAACATGATCTATCTGAAGGTACAGACATGTTAAACAGGCTTAAACTGGTTAATAAAGCACAAAAACCGTTTTTAAAACAAAACCGTTACTGTCTCTTTAAATGTTAAACAGGGCACACTTTATTACTGAATATGTGAAAAACTATGAAGGAATTATCCAAACTTTACCAAATTTTCACCACAGTGTCTTAATGCATTCAAAGTATTGCACCCCAATTTTCAAGCTGTTAACCCTTAAAATGTGGAAACCGGAGCCGTTTGCAATTTTAACCCCACTACAGTCCCAGCCACAGCCTTTGTTGCGACTTCACCAATCCCAGGGGGGTATAGATACCAATTCAAGCATTCTAGGAACGTTTTCAGTGGATACCAGACCCTCACACATGCAGCTGCATGCACTGTACTCAAAAGTAACTGCGCAATAATGGCGCGAAAATGAGGCTCTGCCTACTATAGTGAAAGGCCCTTCCTGACTGGGAAGGTGTCTAAACTAGGGCCTGTCTATAAAAACGTTCCCCAAACAATAAAAGTGTGAAAATTACTTCAAACTTGCAAAATATAACTTAAATAAACAATCGATTTAGCCCTTAAGAGTGTCCACCAGTTAATAGCCCATAATAAGCCCTTTATTCTTACTAAGTCTAAGAAAATGGCTTACCGATCCCCATGAGGGAAAAATGACAGCCTTCCAGCATTACAGTCTTGTTAGAAAAATGGCTAGTCATACCTTGAGCAGAAAAGTCTGCAAACTGTTCCCCCCAACTGAAGTTCTCTCAGCTCAACAGTCCTGCGTGGGAACAGCAATTGATTTTAGTTACTGCTGCTAAAATCATACTCTTTTAAACAGAACTCTTCATCTCTTTCTGTTTCAGAGTAAATAGTACATACCAGCACTATTTTAAAATAACAAACTCTTGATAGAAGAATAAAAAACTACAACTAAACACCACATACTCTTCACCATCTCCGTGGAAATGCTACTTGTTCAGAGCGGCAAAGAGAATGACTGGGGGGGCGGAGCCTGGGAGGGGCTATATGGACAGCTTTTGCTGTGCTCTTTGCCATTTCCTGTTGGGGAAGAGAATATTCCCACAAGTTATGGATGACGCCGTGGACCGGACACACCAATGTTGGAGAAAAGTAGATTTGTCAGTGTCAATATCTGAGGAAGGATCTTCTGAATCAGATAGATCCTCATCAGAGGAGGATAATTCAGTATGTTGTTGGTCATTTGAAATTTCATCAACTTTATGAGAAGTTTTAAAAGACCTTTTACGTTTATTAGAAGGCGGGATAGCAGACAAAGCCTTCTGAATCGCATCAGCAATAAAATCTTTTATATTCACAGGGATATCATGTACATTAGATGTTGAAGGAACAACAGGCATTGTACTATTACTGATGGATACATTCTCTGCATGTAAAAGTTTATCATGACAACTATCACATACCACAGCTGGAGATATAATCTCCACAAATTTACAACAGATACACTTAGCTTTCGTAGAACTGTTATCATGCAGCAGGGTTCCAACAGTGGTTTCTGAGACAGGATCAGATTGAGACATCTTGCAAATGTAAGAGAAAAAACACAACATATAAAGCAAAATTATCAATTTCCTTATATGGCAGTTTCAGGAATGGGGAAAAAAATGCAAACAGCATACCCCTCTGATCTATAAAAAGGCAAGAGGCATATAGGAATGGGGTTTTAAATAATGAAATTATTTGGTGCCAAGTATGATGCACAACACAAAATGAAATTTGGCGCCAACAACATCCGGAAATGACATACTTGCGTCATTGCAGATGCAAACTTGTGCAAGGAAACTCGGCGTCAACTTAGACGCCGGAAATGACGAATTTGCGTCACCGGACGAACCTTCGCGCCAAAAAAGTTTTCGCTCCAAAAATTAGGCAAAAACATCAGCACTTTGCGACCTCGCGAGCCTAATTTTGCCCGCAAAAATGTAATGAAAATAGCAGTCAATTGAAAAAATGACTATACCCCAGGTAAGAAAAAATATTTTCCTAAATATGTTTTTTCCCCCAAATATGAAACTGATAGTCTGCAAAAGGAAATATACATAAACCTGACTTATGGCAAATATAAGTACAATACATATATTTAGAACTTTATATTAATGCATAAAGTGCCAAACCATAGCTGAGAGCTGAGTAATGAAAACATACTTACCGAAAGACACCCATCCACATATAGCAGATAGCCAAACCAGTACTGAAACAGTTATCAGTAGAGGTAATGGAATGAGAGTATATCGTCGATCTGAAAAGGGAGGTAGGAGATGAATCTCTACGACCGATAACAGAGAACCTATGAAATAGATCCCCGTTAGGAAGACCATTGCATTCAATAGGTAATACCCCCTTCACATCCCTCTGTCATTAACTCTGAGAGGAAACCGGGCTTCAGCATGCTGCGAAGCACATATAAACATAGAAATCTTAGCACAAACTTCACCACCTCCATAGGAGGCAAAGTTTGTAAAATTGAATTGTGGGTGTGGCGAGGGGTGTATTTATAGGCATTTTGAGGTTTGGGAAACTTTGCCCCTCCTGGTAGGATTGTATATCCCATACGTCACTAGCTCATGGACTCTTGCCAATTACATGAAAGAAAAGGAATTTATCAGATAAGCATAAATTATGTTCTCTTTCTAAAGGCAGTGAGTGCGCACAAAGATCTATTCTTAAGCTATGGGAAAACAATGTCCAAGCTGTGGAGGTCACGAAAATTAGGGAGGGAAAGGTAGGAAGACCGTCCTAAATGAGGCTCCATCACTATAAGAAGTCTCCCAAAGGCAAAAACATTGAATCTGTAAAATTTCGTAAACATATGAAACAAGGACCAATAAGCAGCCTTACATATCTTAAACTGAAACCTCATTCTTGCAGGCCCAGGAAGAAGCCATCACACAAGAATGTACCGTAATCCGTGATGGAAGCTGCAGGCCTGCTTCTGTATACGTCATGTAAATCAAGCTTCTGAACCAGAAGGATAAGCCTTTCTGACCTACGCACTTATCCTGAAAGCATAAAGATTGGACCTCAAGGCTCTAACTAAGTCTATTAAGTAACAGCCTCTTCTTAGGAGGAAAATTGGGACAAAACCACTTAATCATCACTTCCCTGTCGATCTACACTGACATAGTTGAGCAGTTTCCCCTCCTTACCGCTCTGTTAAGCATTTCTAAGAGCGGGGAAGGAGGATACAAATGTGTACTCAGTCAAAGATACAAACGCATGTACGCAGCCCCTTAGAAGGGCGCCATTCGCGCTCTCCAAACATTTCAGTCTTAAACACTCAAGCACTACACGGGGCTGCTAAGCTTACATAACGTTAGTGCCGCATATTTTAATCCTATACATAATAAAAAATGTCCCAAATGTAGAGATATTCAATCTGAACCCCAAATACAGTTAACCCCTTCCTTGCTATGAAGGAGGTTAAGCCCTAAGTCTCCAACACATGCAATAAAGTGCCTGCCAACTGCCTCAACCATCCATAAAGAATTTTGTCCCAATAAAAAACAGAGGGTCTTAACCCCTTTAGTGCCAGCCTTCTAGCTCCAGAAGAACAAAAGGCACTTACCTGCATTCTAGCCATCCGGCAGTCAGACGACTCAAAAAGTATGAGAGGATGCCGCTCCTCAGAGACCTGTGTAAAAAGAAAGACAGAGTAAGCTTACTCAGGCTTTCTATACCAGGGCAGCAGCATGTCAGGAAAACGCAGCAAAGCCCATAACTGCTTTAAAGCCACCACAGCCCTGCTGAAGAGACTAACGTGGAGTACAGCTATACCCAAACTGTGATGGAAGGCCAGAGCAATCTTGCCCAGACTTTAAAAAAAATAAAATCTTGATAGAAGAATCTTAATCAGGATACCCAATTACTTAACCTCCTCCTTGCACTAGAGGCAAAGAGAGTGACTGGGGGATTGTGGGTAGGAAGTGATATTTATCAGCTTTGCTGTGGTGCTCTTTGCCTCTTCCTGCTGGCCAGGAGTGATATTCCCAACAGTAATTAAGATGATTCCGTGGACTCGCCGTGTCATTAGAAAGAAATAACTGTGCCACGGGGAACTGCATGGGAAGCGGTTAGGGTACAAAGGGTGGTAATCTCTCGGGTCACAGAATCCTGAGAGGTTGATGGCTCATAGTGACTAACAGCGCTAAGGTTAATAGCAGATTTAGCTCCCTTCTAAGACTTTAAAACAGTATTAATAAAAAGAGAGAAGCACTAAACCTGGGAACGAACAATAGCATAATAGCTTGTTCTATGGCTACTTACCATCCAAGAAGCAGCCTCTTTCTTTCATGTAATTGGCAAGAGTCCATGAGCTAGTGACGTATGGGATATACAATCCTACCAGGAGGGGCAAAGTTTCCCAAACCTCAAAATGCCTATAAATACACCCCTCACCACACCCACAATTCAGTTTTACAAACTTTGCCTCCTATGGAGGTGGTGAAGTAAGTTTGTGCTAAGATTTCTACGTTGATTTGCGCTTCTCAGCATTTTGAAGCCCGATTCCTCTCAGAGTACAGCAAATGTCGGAGAGATGTGAAGGGAGTATCACCTATTGAATGCAATGATCTTCCTAATGCGGATCTATTTCATAGGTTCTCTGTTATCGGTCGTAGAGATTCATCTCCTACCTCCCTTTTCAGATCGACGATATACTCTCACATTCCATTACCTCTACTGATAACCGTTTCAGTACTGGTTTGGCCATCTGCTATATGTGGATGGGTGTCTTTCGGTAAGTATGTTTCATTTACTTAAGACACTCTCAGCTATGGTTTGGCACTTTATATAAAGTTCTAAATATATGTATTGTACTTATATTTGCCATGATTCAGGTTTCAGAATATTTCCTTTTTTTGCAGACTGTCAGTTTCATATCTGAGAAATGCATTTTTTAAGAAAAAATTATTTCTTAACTGGGGCTTAGTCTTTTTCAAATTGACTCTTTTTGAAATTGCGGGCTGTATTAGGCTCGCGAGGGCGCAAAATGCCAAAATTTATTGCGTCATTCTTGGCGTAAGATTTTTTTGGCGCGAAAGTTACGTTTGTTGACGCAAATTCGCCATTTCCGGCGTCTTAGTTGGCGCTGAGTCCTTCACGAGGTTGCGTCATCTGATGCTAGTGTTTCGTTTCTGGACGTTTTTGACGCCAAAAAAATATTTCCTGTTTGTGGTGCGTCATACTTGGCACCAAAAAATTTCATTATTTAAGACCCCATTACTTTTGCCTCTGGCCTTTTTTTCCATGTCAGAGGTCTATGCTGTTTTCCTATTCCTGAAACTGTCATATAAGGAAATTGATAATTTTGCTTTATATGTTGTTTTTTCTCTTACATTTGCAAGATATCTCATACTGTTCCTGTCTCAGAAAACACTGTTGGAATCCTGCTGACTGATATCAGTTCTACCAAAGCTAAGTACATTTATTGTAATGTTAGGGAGATTATATCTCTAGCTGTGGTTTGTAATAAATAGTTATAATAAACTTTTACATGCAGAGAATATGTCCATCAGTAATAATGCATTGCCTGTTGCTATTCTTTTTAACATCTAATGTACAAGATATACCTGTGAATTTATAAGTATATTATTCTGATTCTTTTCAGAAGGCTTTGTCTGCCATCCCGCCTTCTAATAAATGTAAAGGTCTTTTTTAAACTTCTCATAAAGTTGATGAAATTTCAAATGACCGACAATATACTGTATTATCCTTCTCTGATGAGGATCTGATTCAGAAGATCCTTAATCAGATATTGACACTAAACTAATCTACTTATTTATTTAAAATGGAGTACATTCATTTTTGTTGAAGAAGTGTTGATTATATTGGATATTGAGGAGACTAGTCCTCTTGATTTTAAAGCTAGTAGACATTTATTTAAATTCTGTCTATAAACCTCCTGTGGTTATTCAGAGGTTTTTTTTTCCAGTTCCTGATGCTATTTCTGATATGATTTCTAAGGAATGGAATGGGTCTGGTACTTCTTTTATTCCTTCTTTAAGGTTTTAAAAATTGTATTCTTTGCCAGCAGTTGGATTGGAATTTTGGGAAAAGATCCCCAAGTTGATGGGGCTCTCTCTACTCTTGCTAAATGTACTATTATTCCTGTGGAAAATAGTATTTATTTTAAAGATCCTTCAGTTAGGAAACTTGTATCTTATCTAAGGAAAGTTAATTTATTTTCAGGTCCTTTTCTTAGGCCTGCAATTCCTTTGGCTGATGTTGCAGCTGCTTCAACTTTTTGGATGGAAACTTTAGCGCAACAACTATCGGATCATGATTTGTCTAGCATTGTTAACTTGTTTCAACATGCTAATAATTTCATTTGTGATGCCATTTTTTTAATATCAAAATTGATGTTAAATCTATGTCTTTAGCTATTTTTAGCTAGAAGAGCTTTGTGGCTTATTTCTTGGAATGTTGATATGATTTCTAAATCCATATTTCTATTTCCTTCCAAGGTAATATTTGGTTCACAGTTGGTTTCATTACTTTCATCTGTTACTGTGGGGAAGGGAGTTTTTTTGCCTCAAGATTAAGTTCTAAGTGTAAATTTTAAGCTTCTAACCGTTTTTGTTCTTAAGGAACAGAAACCTCTCTTCTCCAAGGAATATCTTTCCAAGTGGAAGCCTTCTTCAAAATGGAATAAATTCGAGCCATTTAAGAGATCAAAGTCAGCCTCAAGTCCGCATGAAGGTGCAGTCCTTATTCCAGTTCAGCTGGTAGGGGGCAGATTAAGATTTCTCTAAGTTGTTTGGATCAATTCGGTCCAAAATCCTTAGATTCAGTATATTGTTTCTCAGGGGTACAGAATAGGTTTTAGAGTAAGACCGTCTGTGAGAATTTTTTTTTCTCTCACGCATTCCAGCAATCCCAGTGAAGGCTCAGACTTTCCTGAATTGTGTTTCAGACCTGGAGTTATCTGGGGTAATCATGCCAGTTCCGTTTCAGAAACGGGGTCTGGGGTTTTATTCAAAACTATTCATTGTCCCAAAGAAAGATAATTCATTCAGACCAGTTTTGGATCTAAAAATTTTGAATTAACATGTAAGAGTACCATCTTTCAGAATGGTGACTATAAGGTCTATTCTGCCTTTTGTTCAGCGAGAGCATTATATGCCCACAATAGATTTACAGGATGTATATCTTAATAATCTGAATGAAACAGAATATGATCAGTTTCTGAGATTCTCTTTTTTTAGACGAGCATTACCAATTTGTTGCTCTTCCTTTCTGGCCTAGCGACAGCTCTAGGAATCTTTTCAAGGTTCTTGGTGTTTCCTTATTGGGACAATATCTTGGTACTTGCTCAGTCTTTACGTTCTGCAGAATCTCAGACGAATCAACTTCTGCTGTTTCTTCAAGGAGATGGTTGGAGGATCAATTTACCAAAAAATTCATTGATTCCTCAGACAAGGGTCACCTTTTTAGGTTTCCAGATAGATTGTGTCCATGTCTTTGTCTCTATCAGACAGGAGACAATTTTATTTGGGTTCAGCTAATCGGAACCTTCAATCTCTATTATTTCCTTCAGTAGCTATGTGCATGGAAGTTTTAGGTCTCATGACTGCAGCATTGGACTTGTTTCCATTTGCTCGTTTTTATATGAGACCTCTCCAGCTTTGTATGCTGAATCTATGGTGCAGGGATTATTCTAGGATATCACAATTAATATCCTTAAATCCCAATATTTATCTCTGACTTAGTGGTTAGATCACCATCATATAGTTCTAGGGGTCTCTTTGGTTCATCCAACCTGGACTGTGATCACAACAGATGCAAGTCTTTTAAGGTTGGGGAGCTGTTTGGGGATCTCTGACAGCACAAGGGGTTTGGAAATCTCAAGAGGCGAGATTACCAATAAATTTTTGGAACTCCGTGCAATTTTCAGGGCTCTTCAGGCTTGGCCCCTGTTGGAGAAGACCATTCAATTGCTTTCAAGACAGACAATATCACAGCTGTGGCATATGTCAATCATCAGGGTGGGACTCACAGTCCCCTAGCTATGAATGAAGTATCTCTAATACTTTTTTGGGCGGAATACAGCTCTTGTCTAATTTATGTGGTTCTTATCCCAGGTGTAGTCAATAGGGGAGCGGATTTTTTCAACCGTCAGACTTTACATCCAGGGGAGTGGTCTCTCCATCCAGATGTGTTTTCTCATGGGGGTCTTTCAGAAATAGATCTGATGGCTTTTCATCTAAACAAGAAAACTTCCCAGGTACCTGTCCAGGTCCAGGGATCTCCAGGTGGAAGCAGTGGATGCGTTGACACTTTCTTGGTTCTACCAACCTGCTTATATTTTCCCGCCTCTAGTTCTTCTTCCAAGAGTGATATCCATAATCATCATGGAACAGTCATTTGTTTTGCTGGTAGTTCCAGCATGGCATCACAGGTTTTGATATGCAGATTTTGTTCAGACCTCTTCCATTACGGTCGAATTTTCTGTCTCAAGGTCCGTTTTTCCATCAGGATTTCAAATCATTAAATTTGAAGGTATGGAAATGTAACGCCTAATGCTTAGTCATAGAGGTTTCTCTGACTCAGTGATTAATACTATGTTACAAGCTTGTAAATCTATTTTTTAGAAAGATTTATTATGGAGTTTGAAAGATTTATTTGCATGGTTTTCTTCTCATAAGTTCACTTGGCATTCTTTCAGAATTCCTAGATTTTTACAGTTTCTTCAGGATGGTTTAAATAAAGGATTTGTCTGCAAGTTCCTTGAAGGGACAAATCTCTGTTCTTTCTGTCTCATTTCACAGAAAGATTGATAAGCTTCCTGATGTTCACTGTTTTGTGCAGGCTTTGGTTTGTATCAAGCCTGTCATTAATTCAATCTATCCTCCTTGGAGTCTTATTTTGGTTTTGAAGGCTTTACAGGCTCCTCCCATTTGAGCCTATGCTCTCTTTGGACATTTAAATACTTTCTTGGGAAGTGTTGTTTCTTTTGGTCATCTCTTCTGCTAGAAGAGTTTCTGAATTATCTGCTCTCTTGTGAATCTCCTTTTCTGATTTTTTCTTCTTCAGGAAAAGGCAGTTTTGAAGGACTTTATATAAATTCTTCCTTAAGGTTGTGAATTCCAACAACAATAATAGAGATATTGTTGTCCCTTCCTTGTGTCCTAATCCTAAGAATTCTTTGAAGAAATCCTTATATTCTTTGGATGTGGTAAGAGCTTTGAAATATTATTTTGAAGCTACTAAATATTTCAGGAAGACTTCTAGTCTATTTGTTATTTTTTTCTAGGAAATGTCAGAAGGCTTCTGCTGTTTCCTTGGCTTCGTGGTTAAAGCTTTTGATTTATTCAGCTTATTTGGATCGGGTCAAGCCCCGCATCAGAGAATTACAGCTCATTCTTCTTGATCAGTCTCCACTTCGTGGGCTTTTAATGAAGCTTCAGTTGTTCAGATTTGCAAAGCAGTAACCTGTTCTTCTTTGCATACTTTTACTAGATTCTACCGTTTTGATGTATCCGTTTCTTCAGATGCAGTTTTTTGGTAGAAAAGTTTTTTCAGGCAGTCTATTCAGTTTGATTCTTCTGCTTATGTTTTCAGTTTTTTCTTTTCATTTGATGAGAATTAAATTTAGATTTTGGGTTGTGGATTATTTTTTTTCAGCAAAAAATGGCTGTTTTTATTTTTATCCCTCCCTCTCTAGTGACTCTTGCGTGGAGTTCCACATCTTGGGTATTGCTATCCCATACGTCACTAGCTCATGGACTCTTGCCAATTACATGAAAGAAAAACATAATTTATGTAAGAACTTACCTGATAAATTCATTTCTTTCATATTAGCAAGAGTCCATGAGCTAGTGACGTATGGGATATACATTCCTACCAGGAGGGGCAAAGTTTCCCAAACCTCAAAATGCCTATAAATACACCCCTCACCACACCCACAAATCAGTTTAACGAATAGCCAAGAAGTGGGGTGATAAGAAAAAAGTGTGAAAGCATAACAAATAAGGAATTGGAATAATTGTGCTTTATACAAAAAATCATAACCACCACAAAAAAAGGGTGGGCCTCATGGACTCTTGCCAATATGAAAGAAATGAATTTATCAGGTAAGTTCTTACATAAATTGTTTTCTTTCATGTAATTAGCAAGAGTCCATGAGCTAGTGACGAATGGGATAATAAATACCCAAGATGTGGAACTTCCACGCAAGAGTCACTAGAGAGGGAGGGATAAAATAAAGACAGCCAATTCCGCTGAAAAATAATCCAAAGACCACCAAGTTGCTGCTTTGCAAATCAGATCAACAGAAGCTTCATTCCTAAACGCCCAGGAAGTAGAAACTGACCTAGTAGAATGAGCTGTAATCCTTTGAGGCGGAGTTTTACCAGACTCGACATAAGCATGATGAATCAAAGACTTTAACCAAGACGCCAAAGAAGTGGCAGAGGCCTTCTGACCTTTCCTGGAACCAGAAAAGATAACAAAAGACTAGAAGCCTTTCGGAAATCTTTAGTAGCTTCAACATAATATTTCAAAGCTCTAACTACATCCAAAGAATGTAACGATCTTTCCTTAGAATTTTTAGGATTAGGACACAATAAAGGAACCACAATTTCTCTACTAATGTTGTTAGAATTCACAACTTTAGGTAAAAATTTAAATGAAGTCCGCAACACCGCCTTATCCTGATGAAAAATCAGAAAAGGAGATTCACAAGAAAGAGCAGATAACTCAGAAACTCTTCAAGCAGAAGAGATGGCCAAAAGGAACAACACTTTCCAAGAAAGTAATTTAATATCCAGAGAATGCATAGGTTCAAACGGAGGAGCTTGTAAAGCCCCCAGAACCAAATTCAAACTCCAAGGAGGAGAGATTGACTTAATGACAGGTTTTATACGAACCAAAACCTGTACAAGACAATGAATATCAGGAAGATTAGCAATCTTTCTGTGAAACAGCACAGAAAGAGCAGAAATTTGTCCTTTCAAGGAACTTGCAGACAAACCTTTATCCAGACCATCCTGAAGAAACTGTAAAATGCTAGGAATTCTAAAAGAATGCCAGGAAAATTGATGAGAAGAACACCAAGAAATGTAAGTCTTCCAGACTCTATAATATATCTTCCTATATACAGATTTACAAGCCTGTAACATAGTATTAATTACAGAGTCAGAGAAACCTCTATGACTGAGAATCAAGCGTTCAATCTCCATACCTTCAAATTTAATGATTTGAGATCCTGATGGAAAAAAGGACCTTGAGATAGAAGGTCTGGTCTTAACGGAAGAGTCCAAGGTTGGCAAGTAGCCATCCGAACAAGATCCGCATACCAAAACCGGTGAGGCCATGCTGGAGCCACCAGCAGAACAAAACGAACGCTCTTTTAGAATCTTGGAGATAACTCTTGCAAGAAGAACTAGAGGCAGAAAGATATAGGCAGGATGATATTTCCAAGGAAGTGACAATGCATCCACTGCCTCCGCCTGAGGATCCCTGGATCTGGACAGATACCTGGGAAGTTTCTTGTTTAGATGAGAGGCCATCAGATCTATTTCTGGAAGTCCCCAGATTTGAACAATCTGAAGAAATACCTCTGGGTGAAGAGACCATTCGCCCGGATGTAACGTCTGGCGACTGAGATAATCCGCTTCCCAATTGTCTATACCTGGGATATGAACCACAGAGATTAGACAGGAGCTGGATTCCGCCCATACAAGTATCCGAGATACTTCTTTCATAGCCAGAGGACTGTGAGTCCCCCCTTGATGATTGACATATGCCACGGTTGTGACATTGTCCGTCTGAAAACAAATGAACGATTCTCTCTTCAGAGAGGCCACGACTGAAGAGCTCTGAAAATCGCACGGAGTTCCAAAATGTTGATTGGTAATCTCGCCTCCTGAGATTCCCAAACCCCCTGCGCTGTCAGAGACCCCATACAGCTCCCCAACCTGTCAGACTCGCATCCGTTGAGATCACAGTCCAGGTTGGAAGAACAAAAGAAGCCCCTTGAACTAAACGATGGTGATCTGTCCACCACGTCAGAGAGTGTCGTACAATCGGATTTAAAGATATTAACTGTGATATCTTTGTATAATCCCTGCACCACTGGTTCAGCATACAAAGCTGAAGAGGTCGCATGTGAAAACGAGCAAAGGGGATCGCGTCCGATGCAGCAGTCATAAGACCTAGAATTTCCATGCATAAGGCTACCGGAGGGAATGATTGAGACTGAAGGTTTTGACAAGCTGAAACCAATTTCAGACGTCTCTTGTCCGTCAGAGACAAAGTCATGGACACTGAATCTATTTGGAAACCTAAAAAGGTTACCCTTGTCTGAGGAATCAATGAACTCTTTGGTAAATTGATCCTCCAACCATGTTCTTGAAGAAACGACACAAGTCGATTCGTATGAAATTCTGCTAAATGTGAAGACTGAGCAAGTACCAAGATATCGTCCAAATAAGGAAATACCACAATACCCTGTTCTCTGATTACAGATAGAAGGGCACCGAGAACCTTTGAAAAAATCCTTGGAGCTGTTGCTAGGCCGAACGGCAGAGCCACAAACTGGTAATGCTTGTCTAGAAAAGAGAATCTCAGAAACTGAAAGTGATCTGGATGAATCGGAATATGCAGATATGCATCTTGTAAATCTATTGTGGACATATAATGCCCTTGCTGAACAAAAGGCAGAATAGTCCTTATAGTTACCATTTTGAATGTTGGTATCCTTACATAACGATTCAATATTTTTAAATCCAGAACTGGTCTGAAGGAATTCTCCTTCTTTGGTACAATGAATAGATTTGAGTAAAACCCCAGACCCTGTTCCAGAACTGGAACTGGCACAATTACTCCAGCCAACTCTAGATCTGAAACACATTTCAGAAATGCTTGAGCCTTCACTGGGTTTATTGGAATGCGAGAAAGAAAAAATCTTCTTGCAGGAGGCCTTACCTTGAAACCTATTCTGTACCCTTGTGAAACAATGTTCTGGATCCAAAGACTGTGAATCGAATTGATCCAAATTTCTTTGAAAAATCGTAATCTGCCCCCTACCAGCTGTGCTGGAATGAGGGCCGCACCTTCATGTGGACTTGGGAGCTGGCTTTGGCTTTCTGAAAGGCTTGGATTTATTCCAGACTGGAGATGGTTTCCAAACAGAAACCGTTCCTTTAGGGGAAGGATCAGGCTTTTGTTCCTTATTCTGGCGAAAGGAACGAAAACGATTAGCAGCCCTATATTTACCTTTAGATTTTTTTATCCTGAGGTAAAAAAGTTCCTTTCCCCCCAGTAACAGTTGAAATAATAGAATCCAACTGGGAACCAAACAATTTATTACCTTGGAAAGAAAGAGAAAGCAAAGTTGACTTAGAAGACATATCTGCATTCCAAGTTTTAAGCCATAAAGCTCTTCTAGCTAAAATAGCTAAAGACATATACCTGACATCAACTCTGATATCAAAGATGGCATCACAAATAAAGTTATTAGCATGTTTAAGACGTTTAACAATGCTATGAGTATTATGATCTGACACTTGTTGTGCCAAAGCCTCCAACCAAAAAGTGGAAGCTGCCGCAACATCAGCCAAAGAAATAGCAGGCCTAAGAAGATTACCTGAACATAAATAAGCTTTCCTTAGAAAGGATTCAATTTCCTTATCTAAAGGATCCTTAAAGGAAGTACTATCCGCCGTAGGAATAGTAGTACGTTTAGCAAGAGTAGAGATAGCCCCATCAACTTTAGGGATTTTGTCCCAAAACTCTAATCTGTCAGATGGCACAGGATACAATTTCTTAAACCTTTTAGAAGGAGTAAATGAATTACCCAGATTATTCCATTCCCTAGAAATTACTTCAGAAATAGCATCAGGGACAGGAAAAACTTCCGGAATAACCAAAGGAGGTTTAAAAACCGAATTTAAACGCTTAGTAGATTTAGTATCAAGAGGACTAGATTCCTCCATCTCTAATCCGATTAAAACTTCTTTAAGTAAAGAACGAATAAATTCCATTTTAAATAAATATGAAGATTTATCAGTGTCAATATCTGAGACAGAATCCTCTGAACCAGAAAAATCATCATCAGAAACAGACAAATCAGAATGATGATGTTCATTTAAAAATTCATCTGAAAAATGTGAAGTTTTAAAAGACCTTTTACGTTTACTGGAAGGAGGAATAACAGACAGAGCCTTCCTAATAGATTTAGAAACAAAATCTCATATTAACAGGAACATCCTGAGTATTAGATGTTGATGGAACAGCAACAGGTAATGGAATATTACTAATGGAAATACTATCTGCATTAGCAAGCTTATCATGACATTCATCACAAACTACAGCCGGAGGAACAGTTACCACAAGTTTACAGCAAATGCACTTAACTTTGGTAGAACCAGCATCAGGCAGCGTTTTTCCAGAAGTAGCTTCTGATCCAGGGTCAATCTGAGACATCTTGCAATATGTAAGAGAAAAAACAACATATAAAGCAAAATCTATCAAATTCCTTAAAAGACAGTTTCAGGAATGGGAAAAAATGCCAATGAACAAGCCTCTAGCAACCAGAAGCAAAAGAAAAATGAGACTTAAATAATGTGAAAAAAGGTTGAGACAAAAATGACGCCCACTTTTTTAGCGCCAAAAAAAGACGCCCACATTATTGGCGCCTAAATGCTTTTGGCGCCAAGAATGACGCCACATCCGGTGACACCGATATTTTTGGCGCAAAACGTCAAAAAAATTACGCAAACACGAACAACTTCCGGCGACAAGTATGACGCCGGAAATTACAAAGAATTTTTTTGCGCCAAAAAAGTCCGCGCCAAGAATGACGCAATAAAATGAAGCATTTTCAGCCCCCGCGAGCCTAACAGCCCACAGGGAAAAAAGTCAATTTTAAGGTAAGAAAAAATGATTTATTCATATGCATTAATCCAATAATGAAACTGACTGTCTGAAATAAGGAATATTGATCATCCTGAATCAAGGCAAATAAATGTTTAAATACATATATTTAGAACTTTTATATAAAAGTGCCCAACCATAGCTTAGAGTGTCATAAAAAATAAGACTTACTTACCCCAGGACACTCATCTACATGTAGTAGAAAGCCAAACCAGTACTGAAACGAGAATCAGTAGAAGTAATGGTATATAAGAGTATATCGTCGATCTGAAAAGGGAGGTAAGAGATGAATCTCCACGACCGATAACAGAGAACCTATGAAATAGATCCCGTAGAAGGAGACCATTGAATTCAAATAGGCAATACTCTCTTCACATCCCTCTGACATTCACTGCACACAGAGGAAAACCGGGCTCCAGCCTGCTGCGAAGCGCATATCAACGTAGAATCTAGCACAAACTTACTTCACCACCCCCACGGGAGGCAAAGTTTGTAAAAACTGATTTGTGGGTGTGGTGAGGGGTGTATTTATAGGCATTTTGAGGTTTGGGAAACTTTTCCCCTCCTCGTAGGAATGTATATCCCATACGTCACTAGCTCATGGACTCTTGCTAATTACATGAAATAAACATAATTTATGTAAGAACTTACCTGATAAATTAATTTCTTTCATATTGGCAAGAGTCCATGAGGCCCACCCTTTTTATGGTGGTTATGGTTTTTTGTATAAAGCCCAATTATTTCCAAATTTCTTTGTTTATGCTTTTTACTCCTTTCTTTATCACCCCACTACTTGGCTATTGGTTAAACTGAATTGTGGGTGTGGTGAGGGGTGTATTTATAGGCATTTTGAGGTTTGGGAAACTTTGTTCCTCCTGGTAGGATTGTATATCCCATACGTCACTAGCTCATGGAATCTTGCCAATATAAAAAATTAATTTATCAGGTAAGTTCTTACATAAATTATGTTTTTTGCTCAACATGTGCCTTTCACAGAGAAGAACTTTCCTGAAGCATACCAGTCAGATCCTGACTTCACAGTACAGTCCAGCCCTGAAATACCAGGAAATCCCTCTCTGAACAAGAGAAACAGCAAAACCCCAGATGTACGTTTCAGCCTATTGTGGGCCTCGTCAGTGAGGTGCAGCCATATCTCTCTAGGCACACTGAGCAACGGGTCCACGTCTGGATTCCCGCATCACACTTAGGGAGACTTCCCTAAGTGTTATAATTTGCATAAATAAAAAGAGAGAAGCTGTTTGTTCCTGGTAGAGCGCTTCTCTCTTTGTATGCAAATTAATATGACCCTGGGGAAGTCTCCTTATGGGTGATCTCCTTATGGGTGATGGGGGAAACCAGACGTGGACTCCTTGCCCAGTGTGCTTAGAGGAATGTGGCTGCACAGGAGGCCGAAACGATCGTCTGGGGTTGTCATGTTCCTTGTTCAGAGGAGAATTGCCTGGTATTTTGGGGCTGGACTGACCTTACTTGGCGGGATCAGACTGATATACTTAACCCTTTAAGTGCTAAGATTTTTTTTTTTAAGGTTTTTATCATTTTTGGAACAAATTTTTTTAAACTTTTTTTTCCCCCTTTCAAACCCCCAAGATTTACTCTGTTTGGTTAGACGATTACCTTTCCAATGGTGGGTCTTGGGGGTCTGTAGCTGCTTAGATGCCCGAGATACAGGCTTCAAAGCAGCATGCCCACTGCTCCTATACTTAACATTGTTAAAGTATAAAGTTGCGCAGTGACATCACGTTATTGTGCGTGACGTGACCATGCAAAACAGGAAGCCCCGGCGATGCCTGTCACTATACAGGCACGATCGCCGGGGTAGGAGCCCCCAGATCTCCCTCAAGGTGGGAGAGTGCTAGCGACGGCTCTGAGCCATCGTAAGCACCTGAGTGGGAAACTCTGCAACGGCTCAGAGCCGTCATAAGCACTCAAGGGGTTAAGGAAAGTTTTCCTTTGTGAAAAGCACACTGGTCTAAAAGAGGCTGCTTCCGGGTGGTAAATCGCCATAGAACTAGCTAATGAGCTGTTGATCGTTGCTGGTAGAGCACTTCTCTCTTTGTATGCACTTTAGAACAGTACCCAGGCAATTGGAACAAAATTAAGCAGGCAGGCAGGCAAACCACGGCCTCCTCACAATATAAGCAGGTATTAAGCACTACAGAAGGAGTGGAACCTTCTAACATAGTATCAGAGTCCTCCATAGTAGGTATGTAATCACACAGTAGAAAGGGAAAAACCATACAAAAATAAAAACTTAAATATAAATATAGAAAGGAACCTTTACAAAACCGATGGCTGGGGCACTCACTATCAGTGACATGCGGTAAGGTAAGAGGCCAGTAAGGCACTGGCTATGAGAGATAAAAGATAGAGAATATATACACACACACACACACACACACACACACACATACACACACACTGGGGATCAGGATCCGGTGTGTATCCTCAGTTGTCCACAACACTTAAACCAGCACGAAGAGATTTGAATAATCACCTTTAATGTATCAAAACATAGTTTCGGCCTCACATGGAGACCTTAGTCACATGTAAAAAAACACACAAACTGTAATGATTTAGTAGAGAGTGAGGATGGATCACAACTGCAGAGTATGCAAAATAAATGATTTGTATCACTTTTGGCAAATGGACTATTGAACAGCATAGACCAAGCTGCTTTAAGTGAAGTTGTTATTCTCAAGTAATTGAATTGCAGATCAGAAACTTGTCTGGCAACGAATGATGTAAATAACATATGCTGTTGAATGTCACAGGAATAGTATAAACATAAACAAAGGCTGGATCAGAAGAAATGTAAAAAATAAAACAATTTCTTAGTAGCAAACTTTAGTGTTCAGCTAGCTCCCAGTATGATAAATCTTGTTAAAGAAAAGCAGAGTTCCAGAAAGCAGGTAGTGTTGCTATTAGTGCTGGAGTAAGATATAACAGTTCAGTATGAAGTGTAACTCTCAGTTTTAGACACTGTTAGTTAGTTTGTCACAGAATGGTATACACATGTGCTGATAGTCTTGCGGTCAGTAGAGCAGCAGGGAAAAGCAAAGTTCAAGGTTTATTTGTACAGCACAGCTTAAAGTAACTACAGTGCTTACCCCCAGTCACCGGATGGTGTGAAATAGAAGCAGAATTAATTCTGAGATGTCCTTGTACTTAGTCCGTGGGAGGTTGTTTGTAGATGAGTTGCACTGTGTTGCAGTGGAAGAGAGATTGAAGTCCGCTGTGTGAGAAACGCTTCAGTGGCTCAAATGAGATAGCAACTCAGAGGGAGAAGGCAGCAAACACACTGCAGTATGAAATAAGTCTCTGTTGTAGCGTGCACGCTTAAAAGAAAAACTCTCCTCTGTAAAAGTTTATGTAGGCAAAATGAGCATATGAACCGGCAGTAAAAATAAGTAATCCCAAGGTAGTAGCTGGTTCAGAAATTGGAAGAAAAGCAGACTGGTTTGTTTTCAGAAAAAACACACAGCAAGTGGAAAACAGACAGACTTCAGAGCTAGTCTAGAAACTTAATAATTAAGCACCTGTCTGCAGTCAGCTGATGCCTTAAGTACAGGTAAGGCTGAAGTCAGGTGAATGGGAAAGGCATAGGTAAAACATGGAGTGGAATCCATACATAAGGTGAATGGGAAAGGCATAGGTAAAACATGAAGCGGAATCCTTACACAAACGCACACACATACACACATACATATACACACAAAACACAGAAGGGGACAGCACTTTCAGGCTGGACCGGGTACACATCTCATGACCCTGTAACATGCACAGCCCTTGGCGCACAATAGCACTCACAGGAAGCTGCATTGTCCACAGAGTTACAGGCAGTTAACCCCAGACAGGCCTGGGTGCAAGTCCCAAAAGGGAAAATTACAAAACAAACAAATATAACACACAGAGAAAGTCCAGCACTCCCTTACAAGCTCACAACTAAGGTAAAAAGTAAAAATGGAAGTGACTCTGTGGACAGTGCAGCTTCCTGAGAGTG
>NW_026512793.1:0-51708 GCF_027579735.1 Bombina bombina
AGAAAAAATAATCAAGCCGAGAAAAAGACTGAAAGGGGGTCGAATAACAAGTGTAGTCATCGACATCAGGATGTAGGGCCCTCCAGACATCGTGGTATGAGTGTTGTGAGACAACATTCCTGAAGAGGTGAGAATAATGTTCTTCTCCTCGGTGTGGGGGTCCCTTTCTTTGTGACTTTCTATCCCTTCGCGGGTCACACACCAGGTTACAGTCACCACCTACAATAACATGGCCCTGTTTAAGTCGGCTTACTTTACCCAACAGGTTACCAAGGAAGCGAGTCTGGTTGACATTGGGGGAATACAGAGCGACTAACGTGACCAGATTATTATCCAATCGGCAGTTTTCACCGATCTTTAAAGTACAGTAAAGTGAAAATTAAACTTTCATGTTTCAGACAGAGCATTCAATTTTAAATAACTTTCCAATTTACTTTTATTATATCTTTGGCTTTGTTCTTATATTATTATTTGTTGAAAAACATACCCAGGAGCAGCAATGCAATGCTGAGAGCTAGCTGTTGATTGGTGGTTGCACATTTGTCTTGTCATTGGCACACCTGATGTGATCACCTAGCTCCCTCTAATGCATAGTTGCTTCTTCAACAAAGGATACCAAGAGAATTAAGCAAGTGATATTAGAAGTTAATTAGAAAGTAGTTTAAAATGATATGCTCTATTTAAAATGTATTTTTATACAATGGAGACTACTTAACTAGTACATCAGCTAAAATAAATAAAACTGCATATGAGTGTGTATGTGGGTGTTTGCAATTTTGACTTTAATGTCACTTTAAGACATGGAGTATTATAAATTAATTTTGGCTTGTTTTGGGTATATGGTTTTACTGTGGTCTACGGTTTGTGTTATTCACCAGTGCTGGGCAGTTGGGGTTACATTGCCTCTCTATGTATGTCGGCTAGATTACGAGTTTTGCAGTAAAAGCGGCTCGGTACTAACTTGCAAGTTATTTCCACCGCTCAGCTCCCTATAGCGTTGCTATTAAATGTTTTCATAAACCCGGCGTTAGCAGGCAATAAGTGAACATTGAGCAAAATTGAGCTCCATACCGCACTCAAATACCAGCAAGACTTCGGCCCGCTTGGATGAAGACTTCTGCCAGCTTCGATGAGGACTTCTGCCGCTTCGTTGAGGATGGATGTCGGTCTTCAAAAACTGTAAGTGGATCTTCGGGGGTTAGTGTTAAGGGTTTATTGGGTGGGTTTTATTTTTAGCTTAGGGTTTGGGCGGAAAAAGAGCTAAATGCTCTTTTAAGGGCAATGCCCATACAAATGCCCTTTTCAGGGCAATGGGGAGCTTAGTTTTTTTTAGATAGGATTTTTTTGGGGGGTTTGGTTGTGTGGGTGGTGGGTTTTACTGTTGGGGGGTTGTTTGTATTATTTGTTTACAGGTAAAGAGCTGATTTCTTAGGGGCAATGCCCCGCAAAAGGCCCTTTTATAGGCCATTGGTAGTTTATTGTAGGCTAGGGTTTTTTATTTTGGGGGGGCTTTTTTATTTTGATAGGGCTATTAGATTAGGTGTAATTAGTTTAAATATTTGATCATTTCTTTTTTATTTTGTGTAATTTATTGTTTGTTTTTTAATTTAGTTAATTGTATTTAATTAAGGTAATTTATTTAATTGTAGTGTAACTCAGGTTAGGTTTTATTTTACAGGTAAATTTGTATTTATTTTAGCTAGGTAGCTAGTAAATAGTTAATAACTATTTACTAACTAGTCTACCTAGTTAAAATAAATACAAACTTACCTGTGAAATAAAAATAAAAACTAAGATAGATACAATGTAACTATTAGTTATATTGTTGCTAGCTTAGGTGTTATTTTATAGGTAAGTATTTAGTTTTAAATAGGACTTATTTAGTTAATGATAGTAATTTTTATTTAGATTTATTTTAATTATATTAAAGTTAGGGGTGTTAGGGTTAGACTTAGGGTTAGGATTAGGGGTTAATAACTTTAGTATAGTGGTAGCGATGTTAGGGACAGCAGATTAGGGGTTAATAACAGTAATATAGGTTGCGGCGATGTTAGGGACAGCAGATTAGGGGTTTATAATATTTAACTAGTGTTTACGATGCGGGAGTGCGACGGTTTAGGGGTTAATATGTTTATTCTAGTGGCGACGATGTCCGGAGCCATAGAATGCAGGAGGGCCTCGGTTTAGGGGTTAATAGGTAGTTTATGGGTGTTAGTGTACTTTGTAGCACTTAAGTTCTGAGTTTAATGTTACGGCGTTGTAGCATAAAACCCATAACTACTGACTTTCCGTTTACGGTATGGATCTTGACGGTATAGAGTGTACTGCTCACTTTTTGGCCTCCCAGACAAACTCGTAATACCGGCGCAAAGGAAGTCTCATTGAAAAATGACTTTTGGAAAGCTGTGGTAGTTACGTTGCGTTACGGCCAAAAAAGTGTGCGGTGCAGCTTAACCTGCAAGACTCGTAATACCAGCGGTAGTGAAAAAGAGCCATAACGCTGCTTTTTCACTCATACCGCAAAACTCAAAATCTAGCCGCATGCTTGTTAGGAGCCAGACAACTGTGTGCACAGTCATGTGTAAGCGCTGTGGAATCTGTTGGCGCTCTACAAATAACCGATAATAATAATAGGAGCCAGACAACTGTGTGTATAGTCATGTGTAGAATAATTCCAGAAGTTATGAGCCAGATGTAAAATTCTGGAAACAGTGACTCCCAGGGATTTGTCAATCCAGGCCTTATAATTAGGAAATGCCTACTAAGCAATTTATTGTATTGTCTTTTGCAAGTTTTTCTATTTGCTTTCAAAGCGGCCTTATATTTTTGCTTTGCCTAAGCCCTAACTAACTCTACAGCCGCCTCAGATTAAAATGATGTGTTAGAGCTTCAGATTTTGCAATGTGGATTGCACAACAGTTCCAAGAATTGATTTTGTTGATAATTAAATAATTCCCAGCAAGATAGATATATTTGTGTGATAAATATCTATATCTATCTATCTATCTATCTATCTATCTATATATATATATAGTAAACCTATATAGGATCTGGGTGATACCATACCCGGATTCTGATCAATATTACATGGAATATTAAGATCTTCACAAAGTGTCATGGTGAACTAAAGCATTGATAAATTACTGTATGTATATTTGCTTGTGCAAGGATATGTGTATGCTCATTTGTAAAACAATTACTAAAGCTGAGCTGCAGTTATTGCTCTGAAATTATACAACTACAACACATAACTAACTCTTTTCAGAGTACCACTAGTTTAGTGATATACATAATATATATAAATGTGTGGCGTAACATAGCCAGTGCCTCACCAGCCTCTGACATCACCGCACGTCACTGCAAGTGCTGTTGTAATACTGTGTTTTATGTGTTCCACGGTTTTCTCCTTTTTGCAAAAATGTTCCATATCTTCATGTTCATTTTTGCTACCTCATGTCTCTATAACAAGCTACTTTATGCATTTACTCCTTCCCCCTCACCACCTGCACTATTCATTGGCCAATCTCTTTTAACCTCCCCTCTCATGAAATTCGTACTTTCCTCCCTGCATCTCATCCCAAAAACTCCTCTACACGCCATTTTTGCCAGCCACTTCAACAACAAAATTGATTCAATTAGAAACAAAACCATCTCTCAACATAGAAACAATTTCCAACCTCCTCTAAAGCTTGCAATCATCCAAAACCCACAGTCATAAATTCAGCTATTTTGCCCTTGTTACTCCTTTGTTTTCCCCCTTGAACCCCTTTAGCATGTAAGTCTACGATCCCAGCTGTTTGTAGATCACCTTCATAAGAGCTGACTACAACAGTGCAACTCTTGGTAGGGCTCTCTACGCACTTGTTCACTGCATATTATGCCTTTGTCTTTAGCACTGCGGAATCTGTTGGCATTCTACAAATAACTGTTAATAAGAATAATAATCATTATTTTGCCTCTTCAAATAAAGTACAGCTGAAAAGTTGACTGAATATGAACACATTAAACTGGAGATAGTTCACCTGCCAATAATTTAATTAATTACAATGATCTAGCTATGTATTTCTAAAAATAATCTGAAAAGCTATTATTCTAAAAAATAAAAACTTTATATAGAAAACTATGATTTCAAATTATTTAAATTGAGTCTTACTGCTAGTGATTTAAATTATGATTTTAATCATGATTTAAATTAATTTGATTTCAATCAAATACACCCTGTTTAATTCCCATGCCTCAATGACATATTATCATTGGTTTACCTTGGTTGAAACAGCATGATCCCATAATCTTTTGGCCTACTGGAGGTTTCACTGCCTGGGGTATGCTGTGTCCTGGAACCTGTCTTCTTCATACTCTAATTTATAAAGTATTGGGCAATGCAACTCTTTACTATCAATGTGCTTGATCCATACAAATATTTCTCTGATGTATTCTCAAAGAAAGAGACAGGCGTACTTTCACTCATCGAGCATACAATTGCCATATTGATCTCAGGGCTCCCCTGCCTAAGACACATATTTATCCCTTGTTACGGGAGGAGACAAAGGCTTTGGAAGAATACATTCAGGAGAAACTTGCCAGAAACTTATTTTTTTTTTTTTTTTAATATCTTCTTTATTGAAACAATATCAGGTACAATTAAGAAACAAAGAAACATGTTAAGCTTATACAATGTTAGCTATGATTACCAATCCATCTTAGTCTAACAGAAAAGAAAAAAGAAGAAAAATTGAGAATCACATGTTATGGTACCCTTATTGACTTTTCTTAGAGCTATTCCCTTATCCCTTCCCCTCTACTATGAGGGGGGGGGGAACAGACTCCATTCATACAAGCAAACAAACAAAAAAGGAAATGGGGTGACTTACCCTCCTCCTCCTCTCTCCCCCACTCCCACCTCGCGCCCCTCCCACTGCCTTTCTTTTTGTGTATAGTTCCTCTTCTTCCTCTCCACTTCGAGGCTCTTCAGCAATCAATACCACTCCGTTGGGAAGACTCCTGACATTATCAGTGATTCAAAGTATTCTGTTCTACGAAAGTTAGATATAAGGGAAAATTGAATATCGTGTGGATATGATAATATAACTCTTAACCACTTCAGAAAAAAAGCTTTGATCTTTTTCTTATCAAAAGATAATATATTCATTTGTTTGAAGATTATCTGGGAGTATATAAAGTTTTTACTCTGTTGTCCAAAACCTTGTTGAGCCAAAATTCCACTTTGCTCCAGAACTGTATTATTTTGGGACAATCCCAGAAGCAGTGTATTATATCTGCCTTTGGGTTGTTACATCTGAAGCAAGTATTAGTGGAATCCTTATTCCATTTGGACATTTTCCAAGGTGTCAGATACGCATTATTAAGTATCTTTATATGAGATTCTTTCCAAGCTGTGGAAATAATAGCGCTCTTAACCCATTTAAAACATTCAATGTATCTAAAGAAATATCATTATAAAAGGTATTCCATTTCTCGAGAAGGCTATTAGTTTTTAATTGGCCCTGCTATGCCAGCATAATTTTATATAGTAAGGCTATCCTATGTTTACCTGTTTTATAGCTTGTTAGATATTTTTCAATTTCCCCCCAACCATCCAGTTCTGAATTTGAAGATTTAGTTCCTGTTATAAAATGTCTGATCTGTAGGTACGCAAAAAAAATTGTATTTGAAAGACAAAATTCTCTAGCAATATCCTCAAAGGTTCTTATTTGGTACTGATTATTTAAACATTGGTATACATATATCAAACCTTTTTGCGACCAAGTATTATAAATTTCATAAGATAAACCTGGGGTGAATTTAGGGTTACCTCGTATCTGAAGATATGGAGATATCTCGAAATTTACTTTAAGCATTTTATTACGTTTTTGCCAGGCTTTTATAGTGTTAGATATTATTGTCATATTTTTAATCTGATTTGGAAGCTCTGACGTCGGACAGTGCAACAAGGCTTTCAGAGCGAATGGAGCGCTCAATTGTTCCTCCAAAGGAAGGATTGTGAGGTGATTAGCTTCCGAAAGCCAATCGAATGCAAAACATGCTAACGTAGCAATATTGTATTTTTTAATGTCTGGCAGAGACAGACCACCTTCTTCTAGTTTAAGTGTTAGTTTTGCTATGGATAGCATATGTCTTTTAATGTTCCATATATAATTAGCACACTCTCTATTAAACCTTTTTATATCTGGACTCAATATAAATAGTGGAATGTTTTGCATAATATACATTAATTGTGGGAACAAGATAGTTTTAATGATCATCACTTTGGCAGAGAGGGAAATGGGGAAAACCGCCCATCTTTGCAATTTCTCAGAGGCTTTTTTGAAGAAAATAGAATAATTTAATTTGTACCATTGGTTTCGATCCGCATGAAAATATATTCCTAGATATTTAATACAAATAGACTCTTGAAAAGAATGTTTTTGAATACTATTTTTAGTCTTATGCATCCATAAAATTTCAGACTTATTAACATTAATTTTGTAGCCTGAAAAGGAGCTGAACATATCAATAATATTTAAAGCCTGTGGTATGTTTCTCTTTGTATTTCTAACAGGAAGCCAGAAACTTAATTCCTCCATCTTTCACCCCTGCTTACCTGAAGTGTCACACCAGAATAGCACAGTTGGAGAAATGTAAATAGTAACCAGTGCATTACTATGGACACTGAGCAGTTCAAGTACAAGAGCTTTAAAGTGAAGGTCAATTTTCATGTGAAAATGCCCGTTTTGTAAAAAAACTATTAAAAACAGGGGCACTTTCATTCATGAAAATTGACATAGCACCGTATTTTAAAATGACTTACCTTGTTCTTCTGAAACGCCAGATCGCAGTTCTGAAATGATGTTCCGCCTGCTTCTTCCTGGTTTACTTAACCAGCAATGACAAAACCGGCTTCCTCCAATCATGGCATTGCCTCAGGCAATGATTACCCCGGGGGGGAAGCCGTGATTGGAGGATGTCGGAATCATCATTGCTGACGTATGAAGAGGCTTGCGACTGGCTGGTGAAGCACTGAAGTGGCTTCAAGAAGAAAAGGTAAGTATATTTAAAAAAACGGCTGAAATGTCAATTTTCATGAATGAAAGTGCCCTTGTTTTTAATAGTTTTTTTAAAAAACTGGGCACTTTCACATGAAAATTGACCTTCACTTTAAGCCGAGGTGCACTTAAGAGAAAACCAAGACGTGCTAACAAAAAACGTAACTGCCCACCCTGACATGGATAGAATGATAAGTATCTAAAAAACCTCACGGACAGGACATTGGTTTGACCGTGGTCATGATCAGCATTTTTCACTTACAACTCGACCAAGCATGTGGAATTCATAAACACTGCCCTGTAAAGCATCTTGTCTCTTATTCGTGTCTCAAAACTGACCAGGTTGTCTCATTTTTATTCTGTTTTCCCATTTTTCTTTTACTTTTTCAAAATTTTCATTTGTGCATATGTTACAGTTGATTGTTTTCTAAAATATGTGTTTTTCCTATTTTAATTGGTTCAGTTTGTAAGATTTTGAAGACACTTTTATTTCTATGCTCTAAGAAGTAAACGGTTGTAAGATAGATAAAGATCTATCAGTTATAACAGAGCGGGTACAAATATCTTGAAATTCCACAGTTTTTTTAGTTGTGATATTGTGGCAAGTTTTTTTCTGAAAAAATCTTTGTCTCACTAAGGCCCGATGATTGAAAGTGCTATGAGGCAGCGAGATATTCTAAGGGATCCGTCGCTATGTGGAGTGAGCTTGTCAGAACATTCCAAGCTCCGGACATCACTTTGTCCGAGAGGCATTTACTATACACGCCATTGGTCGGTGATGCTGGCTTAGGCAATACCCAGCATCACCGACCATATTGCCGATGTATAGCAAACGAACCCTTGAAATAGCTGCTGTCTGCCTAACCACTAATCCTAACATCCCTAAACTGAAGTATCCCACGTTCTCAAACTAACACTATTCTAATAAACATCTAAAAAGCCCCATACCCACCATAAGTCGCTAACTATAAACCGCCACATACCCATCACAAGTCCTATCTATTAACCCCCTATACCACCAGATATCCACTGCAAGTCTTAACTATTAACCCCTATCAGGCAACATACCTACTGCAAGTCCTAACTATTAACCCCATATGGGGCCCACATACTCACCGCAAGTCCTAACTATTAACCCCTATGCTGTCACATACCCACCGCAAGTCCTAACTATTAAATTCCTATGCCGCCACATACCCACCGCAAGTACTAACTATTAACCCCTATGCCACCATATACCTACTGCAAGTCCTAACTATTAACCCCCTATGCCGACATAAACCCAAATGCAAACCTAACCCACTTCTTATCTAAACATGCTAAGGTAAAAATATTCAAAAAAATCTAAGTAAAAAATGCCTAAAAATATCCTACTCTACCTAAAACCTACCCCCCTCTAAACTAACCCCCCTAAACTAACCCCACTAGGTTACCAAAAATAAAAAAGCCAAGTTACCAAAAATAATAAACTCCATTATCCAAAATAAAAAATTATTATACCTAACTTTAAACTACATGCCCCATAAAATAAACCCTCCCCAAAATAAAAAAACTAAATTCTAACTCTAAAATAAATTACAATAGCCCTTAAAAGGGCCTTTTGTGTTGCATTGCCCTACGTGATCTTAGCTCTTTTGCAACAAAAATAAAAAGTTACAAATCCCCCACATACATTAAAGTAATCCCCCACCCCAAAATAAAAAAATCTAACTGTAAAAACCTAGAATAAGAAATACAAAGTCAAAATAACAAAATATTCTTAAAAATAAAAAACACACTAAAAAAAACCCTATCTACATCTGATGGAGACTCCGGCTCCTCTTGATCTGACATTGGACGCATCTTCATTCAAGGTCCAGGCCCATCTTCGCAGAGGCGGACTTCTGGGGCCTCTTCCGCCACCTTCGCACTGCATCTTTTTCTCTTCGGCTCGTACACACCCATTTTTTAGAATATTCGTTGATATTTTGAATATCAGGGCCTAAGGGATTTTATCAAATCTAAGCCAGACTGACAGTATGTTGATTTGTTTTTTTTCCCTTTGTTATTGGTATGGCACCAATATATTTACTGAATGTCAAACAAAATAAAGAGTTAATACTGTACCAATAGAAATACAGAATATTGTGTTTAATAGGTTGACACCTTTTAACAAGACATCATATATTTGGCATTCTGAAAGCTTTCAAGACCCCACAGGTACTTAATTGCATTTCTGAAAGAAAGCTGTAAGACCCTAAAACTTGTAACATCTTAATTTTACAAATATGTCTGTTTATAAAATGATATCACAATCTAAGCTAAAGGGACAGTCTACAATATAATTTTTATTGTTTTAAAAGATAGATAATCCCTTTATTACCCATTCCCCAGTTTTGCATAACCAACATAGTTATATTAATACACTATTTACCTCTGTGATTACCTTGTATCCAAGCATCTCTGACAGTGAGCCCCTAATCACATGACTGTGACTATTTACTATAAATTGACTTGCATTTAGTATTGTATTGTGCTAACTCTTAAATAACTCCTCGGGTGTGAACACATTCGGCTAGATTACGAGTTTTGGAGGTATATCTGTACCGCACACTTTTTTGATCGTAATGCAATGTAACTACCGCAGCTTTCAAACAGTCCTTTTTCAATAGGACTTCCACAGCGCCGGTATTATGAGTTTGCCTGTCCGGCCAAAAAGTGAGCGGTACAGCCTATACCGTCAAGATCTGTACCGTAAACTGAAAGTCAGTAGTTATGGCTTTTATGTTACAGAGCCGTAACATAAAACTCATAAATAAAGTGCTAAAAAGTACACTAGCCTAAACTACCTATTAACCCCTAAACCGAGGCCCTCCTGCATTGCAAACACTAAAATAAAATTATTAACCCCTAATCTGCCGCTCCGGACATCGCCACCACTATAATAAACATATTAACCATTAAACCGGCGGCACTGCCGCCTCGCAAACACTAGTTAAATATTATTAACCCCTAATCTGCTGTCCCTAACATTGCAGCAACCTACATTACTGTTATTAACCCCTAATCTGCTGCCCCCAAAATCGCTGCCACTATACTAAAATTATTAACCCCTAAACCTAACCCTAAATCTGACACTAACCCTAACACCCACTAACTTTAACATAATTTAAATTATTCCAAATAAAAATTACAATTACTACCTAAATAATCCCTATTTAAAACTAAATCCTTACCTGTAAAATAAACCCTAAGCTAGGTACAATATAACTAATATACACTCACTAGTCTTACACCATGTAGGGGTACATTAAATTAACATCAAATCAGCAAAGAGTACCACTTCCTTCTAGCTTATTTATAAGGAGGCAGGGAGAAGAAAAAAAAAATATAAGTTTAAATACATTCCAACATAGGGGATTATAGCATGTATAGTATAGTATGTTATTAATGATTTTAACTAATGGACATTACATACAACCAGCTGGGGACCTAGAAAGGATCATTAAAAGCCCCACTGTGTCTAGATAGAGCACGAGCTCAGACCAAGGGGTTTAAATCTAATTGAAGTTAACTAAAAATTGTCTTGTTACTTCATTCCAACACACCCTGTCTAGGTGTACAAACATATTGATCCTGGTTTATCCTGGCTTATACCCAGTATCTAGCTAGCACACAAAAATGTCCCCACTTTCTGTAACCAGTATCAGTACCGCAATGGCTGAATTGTATGTATGCATATATATGTGTAAAATATCATGTATTATTAAGTACAAAGCATTTAGAAATTTGTTTGTTATAAATTCTGTTCCATCGGTCTCTTGCGGAACGGGGTCAATGTTATTAACTAGGGAGTGACCAATACTCTATCTATTTTAGAAAATATCATGCATCACAAGAGTTAATGATCTGAATGATCTTGATTGGCCGCTCACATCCTTATATTGATCCCGACCGCCAGAGACTGACATCTCTGATGAAGCGCATGTGCTCATGCGCGAAACGCGTTAGATGGAGCTCACCTAACTTGTTGTAAGCCTGCATTGCAATAAACTCCATTACTGACCCCAGGACTCAGCTTCCTTTTTCCTCATTTCATAACTAATAGTTACATTGTAGCTATCTTAGGTTTTATTTTTATTTCACAGCTAAGTTTGCATTTATTTTAACTAGGTAGAATAGTTAGTAAATAGTTATTAACTATTTACTAGCTACCTAGTTAAAATAAATACAAATTTACCTGTAAAATAAAACTTAACCTATCTTACACTAACACCTAACCTTACACTACAATTAAATAAATTACAAAAAAACCCACTAAATTACACAAAATAAAAAAGAAATTATCAAATATTTAAACTAATTACACCTAATCTAATAGCTGTATCAAGATAAAAAATCCCCCCCAAATTAAAAAAACCCTAGGCTAAACTAAACCTAAAATTGACTTTCACTTTAAGGACCAAGGGCGTACAGGGTACGTCCTACAAAAATGTCACTTAAGGACCAAGGACGTACCCTGTACAACCTCAGGGTTTTCAAGCACTGGAAGCGATGGTGATCATGAACATTATGTCCGTTGTGCAAGGAGGGAGGGGGAAAGGGAGAGGGAGGGGAAATAAAATGTTTGTAAATGGATCAGGGAGGGGGGTAGTATATTGAGGGGGGCAGGTACACTACAGAAAATGGGGTGTTTAGATTATTTTAGAAAAAAGCTAATTTTTTTTGTAAACTGGGTACTGGCGGCCACTAGGTTGAGGGGGGAGGCTGAGAGAGCTGTTTGGGGGTGGGGATCAGGGAGGTTGGGGGGGTAATGGGGGATCCTACACTTATTATATATATATATGTATATAAACAGTATACTATATATATATATATATATATATATATATATATATATATATATATATATATATATATATATATATATATAAAATCACCTTTACTGGCAAACTTTCTGCCAATACTTAATATGGCGGTGACAATTGTGGGGTGGGGGAGGGAAGGGAGCTGTTTGAGGGAGGTCAGGGGGTGCGATGTGTCAGGTGGGAGGCTGATCTTTACACTAAAGCTAAAATTAACCCTACAAGCTAACCCCTTAACTGCTGGGCATAATACACGTGTGGTGCGCAGCAGCATTTTGCAGCCTTCTAATTACCAAAAAGCATATATATCTGCTGTTTCTGAACAAAGGGGATCATAGAGAATAATTTACAACCACTTGTGCCATGATTGCACTAACTGTTTGTAAATAATTTCAATGAAAAAACTAATATTGTGAAAAAGTTAACAATTTTTTTTTATTTGATCGCATTTAGCGGTGAAATGGTGGCATGAAATATACCAAAATGGGCCTAGATCAATACTTTGGGTTGTCTACTACACTACACTAAAGCTAAAGCTAAAATTAACCCTACAAGCTCCCTAATGAACCCCTTCACTGCTGGGTATAATACACGTGTAGTGAGCAGCGGTATTTAGTGGCCTTCTAATTACCAGTGGCTTTTTGGTGGTTGTAGATGTGTAACAGATTTGGGGGAGCAAAGTTAGAAAAAGTGTGTGTTGTTTCCATTTTTTCCTCATATTTTATCATTTATTTTATAGCAAATTATAAGATATGATAAAAAATAATGGTAGCTTTAGAAATGGCGAGAAAAACGGCATATAATATGTGTGGGTACAGTAAATAAGTAAGAGGAAAATTACAGCTAAACACAAGCACCGCAGAAATGTAAAAATAGCCCTGGTCCCAAACGGACAACAAATGGAAAAGTGGTCTGGTCACTAAAGGGTTAAACCATAACAATTTTTGTGTAGACTGTCCCTTTAATGTTGAAAAAAAGAGAAAAAAACCTCTAGTTTAAGTCAGATAATTATTTTAGATTCATTTTACTGACACTTGAAGCTTTTTCTTTCACTTTTTTTTTACTCAACATAACTGACTTTTATTGATCATTAAATACAGTAGAATTGCATAATCAACAAATGCATAATAAAAGAAAATCCATATCTCTTGCTCTGAATTTCAAATGAGCAGTACATTTTCTTCTAACGAATATAAAAATTTCCCTGTATCATGTGACAGGCATCAGCAAATCACAGACTTGCATATGTTTACAAAACCCTTGCACATGCGCAGTAGGATTGACCATATAAAAAGATTATAGACAATTTGATAAAGGTGTAAACTGAAATGTTTTTTTTTTTTAAAAAATTGCATTCTTTATCTAAATTTATCTTAATTTTGTAGTGTCTGTAGTCTTTAACAACTTTATAATGCAGCAGCCAAAATAAACTATCAAATGCTGAAGAGTTTTAGAACAAAACAGCTGTACATGTATATCCCTGCTACACTTTAATGGGATACTCAAGTCAAAATTAAATGTTCGTGATTCAGATAGAAAATTTTAATGTATTCCCTTTTGTTATAATCAGTGTCCTTGATAAAATTCCAAAGCTGGTAGCTCCTATTATATTGCCAGAGTTTATCTGACACCTTATCCTGAGTATTTAGGTAGAAGAACAAAATGTATAGCTTTGAAACACAACCAACATGGACTTCCAATCTAATATAAAAAACAACTGGGCAAAAGTTTCATATTCAGATGGGTGTTGTCAAGATGTTTCCACTAGCAAAAACATAAAAAACTATCGGCTAGATTACAAGTTGTGCGTTAGGGTAAAAAAGCAGCGTTAAGAGGTCCTAACGCTGCTTTTTTACGCCAGCTGCTATTACGAGTCTTGCAGGTATAGGGGCACCGCACACTTTTTTGGCCTTACCGCAAAACGACTTACGTAAACTTTGTAAAGTCTTTTTTCTATGGAACTTCCATAGCACCGGTATTACAAGTCTGTCCTGGGAGGCCAAAAAGCGAGAGGTACACCCTACCACGTCAAGAGTCCTAATGCATTTAAAAGTCAGTAGTTATGGTACAACGCCGTAACATAAAACTCATAACTAAAGTGATAAAAATACACTAACACCCATAAACTACCTATTAACCCCTAAACCGAGGCCCTCCCGCATCGCAAACACTATAATAAAATTATTAACCCTAATCTGCCGCTCTGGACATCGCCGCAACTATAATAAACATATTAAATAAACCGCCGCACTCCCGCCTCACAAACAATAGTTAAATATTATTAACCCCTAATCTGCCGTCCCTAACATCGCCGCCACCTATCTACATTTATTAACCCATAATCTGCCGCCCCAACGTCGCCGCCACTATACTAAATGTATTAACCCCTAAACCTAAATCTAACCCTAAACCCCCTAACTTAAATATAATTTAAATAAATCTAAATAAAAATTAATATTATAATTACCTAAATAATTCCTATTTAAAACTAAATACCTAACTAAATACCTATAAAATAAACCCTAAGCTAGCTACAATATAACTAATAGTTACATTGTAGCTATCTTAGGGTTTATTTTTATTTTACAGGCAAGTTTGTATTTATTTTAACTAGGTACAATAGTTATTAAATAGTTATTAACTATTTAATAACTACCTAGCTAAAATAAATACAAAAGTACCTGTAAAATAAAACCACACCTAAGTTACAATAACACCTAACCTAACCCTACAATTACATAAATTAACTAAATTAAATTAGCTAAAATACACACAAAAAAACACTAAATTACAGAAAATAATAAACAAATTACAAGATCTTTAAACTAATTATGCCTAATCTAATAGCCCTATCAAAATAAAAAAGCCCCCCCAAAACAAAAAAACCCTAGCCTAAACTAAACTATCAATAGCCCTTAAAAGGGCCTTTTGCGGGGCATTGCCCCAAAGAAATCAGCTCTTTTACCTGTAAAAAAAAAATACAAACAACCCCCCCTACAGTAAAACCCACAACCCACACAACCAACACCCCCAAATAAAATACTATCTAAACAAACCTAAGCTCCCCATTGCCCTGAAAAGGGCATTTGGATGGGCATTGCCCTTAAAAGGGCAGTTAGCTCTATTGCAGGCCCAAACCCTAACCTAAAAATAAAACCCACCCAATACACCCTTAAAAAAACCTAACACTAACCCCCTGAAGATCGACTTACAGTTCTGAAGACCGGACATCCATCATCAAGGAAGCGGCAGAAGTCTTCATCCAAGTCGGGCTGAAGTCCTCAACTAAGCCGGGAGAAGTCTTCATCCAAGCCGGGTGAAGTGGTCCTCCAGACGGGCAGAAGTCTTCATCCAGACGGCATCTTCTATCTTCATCCATCCGAAGCGGAGCGGGTCCATCTTCAAGACATCCGACGTGGAGCATCCTCTTCTGCCGACGACTAACAACGAATGAAGGTTCCTTTAAGCGACGTCATCCAAGATGGCGTCCCTTAGATTCCGAATGGCTGATAGAATTCTATCAGCCAATCGGAATTAAGGTAGAAAAAATCCTATTGGCTGATGACTTAGGTTTAGTTATGAGTTTTATGTTACCGCCGCACTCCCGCCTCACAAACAATAGTTAAATATTATTAACCCCTAATCTGCCGTCCCTAACATCGCCGCCACCTATCTACATTTATTAACCCATAATCTGCCGCCCCCAACGTCGCCGCCACTATACTAAATGTATTAACCCCTAAACCTAAGTCTAACCCTAACCCTAACACCCCCTAACTTAAATATAATTTAATAAATAAATCTAAATAAAAATTAATATTATAATTACCTAAATAATTCCTATTTAAAACTAAATACTAAATACCTATAAAATAAACCCTAAGCTAGCTACAATATAACTAATAGTTACATTGTAGCTATCTTAGGGTTTATTTTTATTTTACAGGCAAGTTTGTATTTATTTTAACTAGGTACAATAGTTATTAAATAGTTATTAACTATTTAATAACTACCTAGCTAAAATAAATACAAAAGTACCTGTAAAATAAAACCACACCTAAGTTACAATAACACCTAACCTAACCCTACAATTACATAAATTAACTAAATTAAATTAGCTAAAATACACACAAAAAAACACTAAATTACAGAAAATAATAAACAAATTACAAGATCTTTAAACTCATTATGCCTAATCTAATAGCCCTATCAAAATAAAAAAGCCCCCCCAAAACAAAAAAAACCCTAGCCTAAACTAAACTATCAATAGCCCTTAAAAGGGCCTTTTGCGGGGCATTGCCCCAAAGAAATCAGCTCTTTTACCTGTAAAAAAAAAATACAAACAACCCCCCCTACAGTAAAACCCACAACCCACACAACCAACACCCCCAAATAAAATACTATCTTAACAAACCTAAGCTCCCCATTGCCCTGAAAAGGGCATTTGGATGGGCATTGCCCTTAAAAGGGCAGTTAGCTCTATTGCAGGCCCAAACCCTAACCTAAAAATAAAACCCACCCAATACACCCTTAAAAAAACCTAACACTAACCCCCTGAAGATCGACTTACAGTTCTGAAGACCGGACATCCATCATCAAGGAAGCGGCAGAAGTCTTCATCCAAGTCGGGCTGAAGTCCTCAACTAAGCCGGGAGAAGTCTTCATCCAAGCCGGGTGAAGTGGTCCTCCAGACGGGCAGAAGTCTTCATCCAGGCAGCATCTTCTATCTTCATCCATCCGACGCGGAGCGGGTCCATCTTCAAGACATCCGACGTGGAGCATCCTCTTCTGCCGACGACTAACAACGAATGAAGGTTCCTTTAAGCGACGTCATCCAAGATGGCGTCCCTTAGATTCCGATTGGCTGATAGAATTCTATCAGCCAATCGGAATTAAGGTAGAAAAAATCCTATTGGCTGATGCTATCAGTCAATAGGATTGAGCGGGCATTCTATTGGCTGTTCCAATCAGCCAATAGAATGCAAACTCAATCCTATTGGATGATTGGATCAGCCAATAGGATTGAACTTCAATCTAAGGGACGCCATCTTGGATGACGTCACTTAAAGGAACCTTCATTCGTTGTTATTCGTTGGCAGTAGAGGATGCTCCGCATCAGATGTCTTGAAGATGGACCCTCTCCGTGTCGGATGGATGAAGATAGAAGATGCCGTCTGGATGAAGACTTCTGCCCGTCTGGAGGACCACTTCGCCCGGCTTGGATGAAGACTTCTCCCGGCTTTGTTGAGGACTTCAGCCCGGTTGGATGAAGACATCTGCCGCTTCCTTGAGGATGGATGTCTGGTCTTCAGAACTGTAAGTCGATCTTCAGGGGGTTAGTGTTAGGGTTTTTTAAGAGTGTATTGGGTGGGTTTTATTTTTAGGTTAGGGCTTGGGCCTGCAATAGAGCTAACTGCCCTTTTAAGGGCAATGCCCATCCAAATGCCCTTTTCAGGGCAATGGGGAGCTTAGGTTTTTTTAGACAGTATTTTATTTGTGGGGTTGGTTGTGATGGTGGTGGGTTTTACTGTTGGGGGTTGTTTATATATTTTTTTTTACAGGTAAAAGAGCTGATTTCTTTGGGGCAATGCCCTCAAAAGGCCCTTTTAAGGACTATTGATAGTTTAGGCTAGGGTTTTTTTTTTTATTTTGGGGGGGCTTTTTTATTTTGATAGGGCTATTAGATTAGGTGTAATTAGTTTAAAGATCTTATAATTTGTTCATTATTTTCTGTAATTTAGTGTTTGTTTGTTTTTGTACTTTAGCTAATTTAATTTAATTTATTAAATTGTTTTTAATTTAGTTAATTTATTTAATTGTTGGGTTAGGTTATGTGTTATTGTAACTAATGTTTGCGAGGCAGGAGTGCGGCGGTTTAGGGGTTAATATGTTTATTATTGTGGCGATGACGTTGGGGGCGGCAGATTTGGGGTTAATAAGTGTAGTTAGGTTGCGGCGACATTGGAGGAGGGAGATTAGGGGTTAATAAATATAATGTAGGTGTCGGCGATGTTGGGCGCAGCAGATTAGGGGTTCATAAGTATAATGTAGGTGGCAGCGGTGTCCGGAGCGGCAGATTAGGGGTTAATAAGAATAATGTAGGTGTCGGCGATGTCGGGGGCGGGCAGATTAGGGGTTAATAAGTGTAAGATTAGGGGTGTTTAGACTCGGGGTTCATGTTACGGTGTTAGGTGTAAAAGGAAATTGGTAACACTCCTAGAGATGCAAAATTATATAATAAGCATGATAGCTTTGGGTGTAGTTGGTCCCGGGACTTACGTCCACAAACCCCACTCACCCCTGTCCTGGATACTTCTCCAAAACGGAAGCTCGACCATCTGTGTGTATGGGACTGAATGCGCTACAACATGGGAGACTGTGAACACACAGGCCGGTATTCAACTTCGGCAAGCAGATAAGCTTCCTCCCAGGAATTTTTAAACTTGTGCCTAATAAGGGTGTTAGGTGTAAACATAAAATGTATTTCCCCATAGGAATCAATGGGTCAGCTCACCGCTGACTTAAGCAGCGCTGGTATTGAAGTGCGGTAAGGAGCTAAATTTTGCTCAACGCTCACTTCTTGCCTTTTAACGCCGGGTTTGTAAAAACCTGTAATACCAGTGATAAACTATCAAATGCTGAGAGTTTTAGAACAAAACAGCTGTGGTTTTCTTTTGCTGTACATGTATATCCCTGCTACACTTTAATGGGATACTCAAGTCAAAATTAAATGTTCGTGATTCAGATAGATAATTTTAATGTATTCCCTTTTGTTATAATCAGTGTCCTTGATAAAATTCCAAAGCTGGTAGCTCCTATATTGCCAGAGTTTATCTGACACCTTATCCTGAGTATTTAGGTAGAAGAACAAAATGTATAGCTTTGAAACACAACCAACATGGACTTCCAATATATATATAAAAAACAACTGGGCAAAAGTTTCAGATTCAGATGGGTGTTGTCTTGACAGGAGAGGGTCTACCGCTCACTTTTTGGCAGACTCGTAATACCAGCGCTATGCAAGTCCCATAGAAAAAGTGGATACGCAATTTACATAAGTGGATTTGCGGTATTTCCAAGTCTGGCCAAAAAAGTGAGCGGTACACCTGTACCTGCAAGACTCGTAATACCAGCGGGCGTTAAAAAGCAGCGTTGGGACCAGACAACGCTGCTTTTTAAGCCTAACGCAAAACTTGTAATCTAGCCAATGGGCTCTAAAAAGTAAGGTTAAAACACAATAGTAGAATATCAGGTTTGTTATCAACTTTTTGTTAAAGGGACTCTAAACCCAAATTTTTTTCTTTCATGATTCAGATAGAGGATGCAATTTTAAGCAACTTTCTAATTTACTCCTATTATCAATTTTTCTTCGTTCTCTTGCTATCTTTATTTGAAAAACAACAGGGCCCTCAATTCCTCCTGTACGTGTTTGTAAAATTTTGTCTTGTCTCTTACAAGTTTTATATCATTGTCTTATATAAATGAATAGTACTCATGGACAGCGCTGCGGAATATGTTGGCGCTTTATAAATAAAGTATAATAATAATAATACTAATAACGAGCCAGACAGTTTTTGGTTCATAACCTGGACAGCACTCATTTATTGGTGCTGTCCAATCAGCAAGGACAACCCAGGTTGTTCACCAAAAATGTTCCGGCATCTAAACTTACATTCTTGCTTTTCAAATAAAGATACCAAGAGAATGAATAAAATGTGATAATAGGAGTTAATAAGAAAGTTGCTTAAAATTGCATGCTCTATCTGAGTCACAAAAAGCAAAAAATTGGGTTCAGTATCCCATTAAGGTCCATTGCCCCCCTGCATGTAGGTAATCTCGTGAGTCAAATGTTAGTAAATGTGGCATATAACGTTTTTGCACTTTCAGCTTCTCCTAAAACCATAATCTTAGTCGTTCTGCAGGCAGTGAATGACCTTGAGTGCCCTCCTTCAGTCTGGTTGGCTTAGTGCCTTATTGTTATGGTAATCTAGAGGACTGTGTTAATAATGAAAAGGACCCAGCAGAGGAAAGGGGAAGTCCAGCTGTAGAATGATGCAAAGAAAGGCCTGACACTGACAGTGCTGCATGCTAAACACTCTGCCTGCATGGGCACCAAACCAGAGGGCAGCAGGCACTGAAAAGTGCCAAATTGGGTTGGCAGCACTCCAGGTATTGCTTGCCAATAATGTGAATGCAAGTCAGCAGCATCTGAGGTGCAAAGTCCCCAACTCCTATTATTAGTTGTGGCACCAACATATGCCGTAACACTGTACAATAGATGAAGACCATGTATTGCACGTTGATGATAACATCTTCGGCAAGAGTAGGGAGGTGAACTGGGCTAGTGCAATAGTGAACACATGTTCCTTTACAATAAAGACAAGAGATTCACCCTTAATTTCTAGAGAGGGTTACAACACACTTGCTGCAAAAAAATGCACTGCAATCATCTTTTGGAGCCAAGGGGTTAAAACAGCCTCCAATAAGATTTAATATATACTAGAACAGTAAATGAGTTAATATTGTTTAGTCTATTAATAAGTCAAATTAGAGCAAAACAGAGGATTCAATAAGGTCTTAACATTACAGCAGGGAGGTGAAGGACAGATGGATGGGACATGGGGGGTTGTAAAAAGATTCTGAGGTGGGAGGAGAAGATCTGATCCCAAGAGGAGGGGTCTACCAGATTGTTCCTCTATGTCTTGTGCCTTCAGCAGGCAATGGGTTAAGGCTTTAGTTCCACTGTATTGTTTATAATCGTGTAGTGGAGAAAAAGTCTTGGTTAGTGATTGTATACTCTCTATTAAAGATGGATAAACGCAGCAGGCGCCGGTTACAATGTATACAGCTCATGTCATCGCTCACAGAGCGTGTGCAGTCAGATATCTGATAATAGGATTTCTGGATGCACTGAGCTTGTCTCAGAAATGCATCCCTGTCAAATGCGTGTATTTATAACACGCCTGCCAAATTAACTGCAGGCTCTGGGCTACTTCTAACAGAGGCAGAAACCGCAGTAAATAAACACACCCTGTGATGTATATATTATAAATATCAGCTTTCTCATCATTTAAAGTCAGTTTTTAGAATATTCCTGCATGACAAAATCTAAAAATGACCTGAGCCACTAACTCATTCACCTGTACTCACAAATGGGTATCTTTAAAATCTGCTGTCTTCCCAGAGAAACAAAAGATGGACAAGCCGGATATAAATACTTTTGTTTGATCCTTTTATGGGTTAACAAAATGCTCATTACAAAAGGGATACAGAAATTACTTATTGAAGCCAATGGACATTAAATAGACTGTAAATAAATGAGTACAACTATGTGCTCGTCAATTGCATTCTGCAATTCTAAATTGGTTGTGAGCAGAAAAACATTGCACATGTATAAGCAGAGGTCTAACTGGTGCATATGGGGGTCAGGATGCTTCTTCTAAATTTATATTTAAAGGGACAAGAAATGCAAATGTTCTCTTTCAGGATTCAGATAGAGAATACAATTTTAGAAAAAGTTTCCAATTTACTTCTATTATCAAATTTGCTTTGTTTTTTTGTTATTCTTTGTTGAAGAGATTTCTAGATAGGTTGTGTGCACAGGTCAGGAGCACTAGATGACAGGAAATAGGGCTGCCATCTAGTGCTCTTGCTAATGTATAACATTGTTGAAAAACTGCTGCCATTTAGTGCTGCAGACACGTGCACACTCCTGATTTTACATTTATGCTTTTCAACAAAGGATAAAAAGAAAATGTGATAAGCAAATTGGAAAATTGTTTAAAATCGCATTCTCTGGGGCCTATTTACCAAGCCCTGTATTGGTGCCAATGCCTCTGTTTCCACACAAGCCTTGAGGCCACTGTTCCTTAACTGGTCCGACGCCTCTGAGGCTGCGGACTTCAATCCGCCCGATCTCATACAATCGGGTTGATTGACACCCCTGCTAGCGGCCACAAATCTACAGGGGGCAGCATTGCACAAGCAGTTCACCAGAACAGCGATGTCGGGCGGACATGATCGCTACAGCGATTAGTAAATCGGCCCCACTATCTTAATCAGGATTTTTTTTTTTTTCGTTGTATGTCCCTTTAACACATCATAATAGCTATACATATGTTTGATTCATAGCATATAAAATGGCATTTTTACATTTAATGGGGCCTATCTATCAAGACCGCTGCTCCATAACCCTGTCCGCCTGCTCTTTATGAGGCGGACAGGAATCGCCGGAATTCAACCGGATCGAGTACATTTGGGTTGATTGACACCCCCTGCTGGCCGTGAGTCTGCAGGGGGCGGTGTTGCACCAGCAACTCTTGTGAGCTGCTGGTGCAATGCTGAATACGGAGAGCGTATTGCTCTCCGCATTCAGCAAGGTCTTGAGGACCTGATCCGCACTGTCGGTCCGCAAGTCCTATGATAAATAGGCCTCATAGTGTTCTCTATGAGAGCTAAAACAACTGAGACCATGAACGTCCCTACTTCCTCAGCTTAAAGGGACATTTTACTTTAAAAGTTTCTCCCTTTTAATGTGTTCCCAACCTTTTTTATTTGCCAGAGTATTCTAAATTGTTTACAGGTAACATCTTTTCCTTTTTTTCCATTTTGTTATTTAAAAAAGTTGATTTTGCCCTTTGAACCACTATTAATGCTGAAAAATTAAATATTGCAGTATCGGTTATAAAAAAAAACTATTACCAAGATTACAAGTTGTGTGATAAACCAGGTGCGTAAATAACGCTGAAGATTTAGCGCTACCGCACTTTCCATAGCGCTGCCATTACAAGTTACAAAAAAAACGTATTTTGTTGTGCGATATGGTGCGTTAAGCTCCATACTGCACAAAAGCCAAGTCCTGACTTGACGTGCTCATGCACGTATCCCCCCATAGACATCAACAGAGAAAAAGTGTTAGAAAAAAACTAACACCTGCGATTGCAGAATGGCAATCTCTATAACGCAATCCCCATTAAAGTTTATGGAAACAAGAACGCTTTGTTTAAATCTAACATCCTAACATAAACCCCCTAGTCTAAATACCCCATAATCCACCACCCCCCCGACATCGCCAACACTAAATAAATATATTAACCCCTAATCCGCCGCCCACTCACATCACTAACACCTTAATAAAACTATTAACCCCTAATCCGCCACCCCCCGCATTGCAAATACTCAACTAAACATATTAACCCCTAAACCGCCAAATATAAATAAACCTAACATTACAATTTTAGAAAATAAAATATACCAAAAATAAAAAACCTAAATAACAAAATTAAAAACGTCTAACACTACTAAGAAACAAACAAAAAAACCTACGTCTAAAACTACGAAAAATAAAAAAAAATTAAGATTACAAAAAGTAATAAACAAAATTATCCAAAATAAAAAAATTAAACCTAATCTAATACCCCTATAAAAACAAAAAAGCCACCCCAAAATAAAAACACCCCCTATTCTAACACTATACTACAAATAACCCTTAAAAGGGTTAACAGCTCTTTTACTTTTAAAAAATACAAGTTACCCCTTAACAGTAAGATCCACCCACCCAACCCCCCAAAATTAAAAAGACATAACTCTAAAAAAACCTAAGATACCCATTGCCCCTAAAGGGGCATTTGTATCAGCTCTTTAGTGCCCATTAAAAAAACGAAAAAGCCCTAATTTAAAAAAAAAACACCCCAAAAAAAACTTACACTAACCCCGACATTGGTACTCACCATTCCTGAAGTCCGGCAGGGAAGGTCTTCTTCCAGGTGGATACATCTTCATCCAGCACAGGGCCATCTTCTTTTTTCATCCCGGTGGTATGGAGCGAAGATGGCACGGAGCTGGAATGGCGGTCGTGCAGACATCCAGCGTGGAGGGTCCTCTTCATATGATCGTCCGCCTCACACTAAAAATTGAATGCAAGGTACCCGTTTTATATTGGGGTTCCTTGAATTATACATTGGCTAAAAATGTAAAATCAGCCAATAGGATGAGAGCTACTTAAATCCTATTGGCTGATTTGAACAAGGTTCATGGAAAGCAACCCTGCCGATCCTCTGGCCTCCACCCCAAGTAAGCTTAGAGAATGAGATTTACAAGGTGGGCTTTGCCCCCGTTTAAACCCCCAGGCGGAGGCAAAAAAGATAGTGAAGATGGGGGAACTACAGTGCATCGTATATATGTTTGATGTGGGGACTCGATGACTCTGAGGGGATTTATTATCTTACATCAGGCTTTACCCAAAGCCCCTTGGATAATGTCCGTTTTACCTGGGTAATCCTAGGATTACCCAATATCTGACTTTACCATAATATATATATATATATATATATATATTTTAAATGTATCAAATATATATAATATATATATATATAATATATATATATATATATATATGTATATCACCCTTAGGATGTTACATGCTCTCCTAAAAGCTCTGGGCTTTAACGCCCTTAGGATGGCATGGAACATCTAAACTTTTGTGGTGTTCTGCTTCCACTCCTTATTGAGGATCTGGATGATCTGACTGGGGGACGTGCATGGAGTCACGTGAACACAGTGATGATCACGTGACTTCCTGTTTTCTATGTTGTTTTGAAGTGCTTACATTCTACCAGTTGAAGGAGGTGAGACACTTTGAATTGCATTCTAGTGTGAATGGGGAGCCAGTGTACAGACTGGCAGAGTGGAGAAGGCAGGGCCGCCTTCAGGGGGTGACAGGGGTGACTCTTGTCAGGGGCCCAATGGGACAGGGGGCCCCATGAGGCAAGAACAACTGAAAAAAAAAATTTTGGCAGCCACCAGTGGGTACTTCAGCAGAGTGCTAATTGAGCATGGGAAATGTTATTGCAAGGAGTAAACTATTAGCATTTGAGAGGATTTCTGAGTGTGCATTACACCACTATGCACAGTGTGCCTGAGTCAGACGGCATTGCAGAGGAGGTAGGACTTACTTAGTAAATGTTTTTTATTTCTTTGTGCAATTTCAGATTGTAACTTCAGTGTGGTAGTAGTTGTATGGTGGGGCCAGGGCTCCATAAAAACACATTTTTTTAGTAGCAGTGTATTTATGATTATTTGACAAAAAAAATTCTATATTTAAAGCCATGCAGAAATGTTTACTCCTCAATACACAAATGGTAGGTGCTCTTTTGGCAGATATGTGTTTTTAATTTATATATATATATATATATATATATATATATATATATATATATATATTTATATATATATAATATATATATATATTATATTACATTACAGTTTACTGCCCCTTTATGCAAGGACTTTCCTGATGCAAGAAGGCATTTTATCTAAGATTTTAACATCTGCATAAAATGTTATACTTTCAGACTAAGATTGCTCAGTGTTTGAAATTAGACAGGTTAACTTAAAACTGTTCAGTTTACATACATATACATACAAACAAGCCTAAATCCTGCATTTTACCAGATCTAATGGTATGAGTACCACAGCTTATGGTTCCACCAAGACCATATAGAGTACAGCATTTTCAAAATCCATAAGTACAGCTGACAGATGGGAACATTTGTACACTATATTTGAAGTGGTGCTCCTGGTTGGGGGGGGGGAGAACATATGTCAACCTTTTAAAAGTACCTTTCTTCATCTAGCCATCTACCCAGATCATTAATGTACAATTTTGAATTCACAGAATTATTTGTGTTTGCACATTTACAAATATGATTCTTTAAAAAGTGATCTCTTAATTTCTGCAATTTTTTTATCATGCATGTCACACACTGTTGATTTAGGGGATGCAATGTGCAGAAATGTTACCTACTGTGAGTGTTTCTGTGGGTGTCTGTGTTCATGTCTTTGTGCTTTTGTTTGTGTCTCTATGAGTGTGTATGTATTTTTTTCTGTGGGTCTCTCTGTGAGGGTTGGTGTATATGTCCTTGTGCATTTTCTGTGGATGTCTGTGAGGGTGTGTGTATGTATGTCTTTGTGTATTTTCTCTGGATGCCTCTGTGAGGGTGGGTGTGTATGTCTCTGTGTTTTCTGTGGATGTCTCTGTGAGGGTGTGGGTGTGTATGTATGTATGTCTGTGTTTTCTGTGGATATCTCTGTGAGGGTGTGTGTTTTCTGTGGGTGTCTCTGTGAGGGTGTGTGTCTATGTGAGAGTGTGTGTATGTCTTTGTGTGTTTTCTGTGGATAACTCAGTGAGGGGGTGTATGTGCATGTATGTATTTCTGTGTTTTATGTGGTTGTCTCTCTATGTGTGTATGTTTTTGTGTGTTTTTTGTGAGTGTGTGTATGCCTTTGTGTGTTTTCTGAGGCTGTCTCTGTCAGTGTTTCCTTGTGTGTATGTGCAAGTTTGTGTTTGCATTTGTGTGTGTGTGTGTCCATTGCCTGTTCCTTTTTAGGATATTTTGACCTTACTACTGATTATTCACATCTTTCTACAGACTTTGAGACTAATGAGATCTTTCCGGAATTTACCAATACACCATTTAACCTTTAAATTATTGTTTAGGCAGTTCAGGGTCCTTCCTTTCAGCCACTGCATGCTGTTATCATTTAGTTGGCATCTTCCTTGACAAAAAGATAATCAGAACTCCATATTTTGTTTTGTAAATCTTTTTTGACAAAACTGTAGTCTACCTCATTACGTGTCAGGTCAATGTAAACAAGTGCTGAGTGTCTGTTGGGGTGCCTGTGTCTGAGTGTGTTTCTTTGTGTGTCTGCTAGAGTGTCTATATGTGAATCCTTATGAGTGTGTGTGTGTGTTTCAGTGTATGAGTGTGTCTGTGTGTTTTTGTGTTTGTGTGTTACTACCTTTACAACATTTCCAGGTTTGACTACACTTAAGAATAAAGTGCATATACGTTTTAGTCACTTGGTCAAAAATTGCACATGTGAAAGGGGGGGGCTGATCAATGGTTAAGTCAGGGGCCCCAAAATTTCTAGTGGTGGCCCTGGGAGCAGGTGATGTAAATCAGCTACTTTGGTGGATGAGTCTAGCTGAAGCATCTATGATAGGTTGGAGGGGGAGAGGAGGTGTTTGAAAAGCTGTCTAAAAGTATATACACCTCATTACCTCATTATAAAAAATGTTTTGTCAGAAATTATTAAAAATACTGAACCAGTTTAAGCTATATTTTTGAAAAACAATAGTTATTTGCATGAAAAAGAAAATTGCTAAATTTTTGGTATATGTGTTCATCCATTCAAAAATTATTTATATTATTTAGTAAATAGATAGATTATATATAATAAAGTGTTATCTGTCTCTAGGGAGTCAAGGCCATGTGATCTATCTCAAATCCTTTGTTAAAAAATATTTTTTTTAATAGTTTTTATGCTAGATAGTCTTAGTGCTGGTATTTTCTCCTTTTTTTCCTTTTTTGAAAGATATATATATATATATATATACACAATATATACATGTATATGTATATATATATATATATATATATATATATATAATATATATATATATATATATATATATATATATATATATATATATATATACAGGGAGTGCAGAATTATTAGGCAAGTTGTATTTTTGAGGATTAATTTTATTATTGAACAACAACCATGTTCTCAATGAACCCAAAAAACTCATTAATATCAAAGCTGAATATTTTTGGAAGTAGTTTTTAGTTTGTTTTTAGTTTTAGCTATTTTAGGGGGATATCTGTGTGTGCAGGTGACTATTACTGTGCATAATTATTAGGCAACTTAACAAAAAACAAATATATACCCATTTCAATTATTTATTTTTACCAGTGCCAGCCACGCTGTGGAGTACTTGGACGCGTGTGATGGAGCATTGTCCTGCATGAAAATCATGTTTTTCTTGAAGGATGCAGACTTCTTCCTGTACCACTGCTTGAAGAAGGTGTCTTCCAGAAACTGGCAGTAGGACTGGGAGTTGAGCTTGACTCCATCCTCAACCCGAAAAGGCCCCACAAGCTCATCTTTGATTATACCAGCCCAAACCAGTACTCCACCTCCACCTTGCTGGCGTCTGAGTCGGACTGGAACTCTCTGCCCTTTACCAATCCAGCCATGGGCCCATCCATCTGGCCCATCAAGACTCACTCTCATTTCATCAGTCCATAAAACCTTAGAAAAATCAGTCTTGAGATATTTCTTGGCCCAGTCTTGATGTTTCAGCTTGTGTGTCTCACGTGGTGGTCGTCTTTCAGCCTTTCTTACCTTGGCCATGTCTCTGAGTATTGCACACCTTGTGCTTTTGGGCACTCCAGTGATGTTGCAGCTCTGAAATATGGCCAAACTGGTGGCAAGTGGCATCTTGGCAGTTGCACGCTTGACTTTTCTCAGTTCATGGGCAGTTATTTTGCGCCTTGGTTTTTCCACACGCTTCTTGCGACCCTGTTGACTATTTTTAATGAAACGCTTGATTGTTCGATGATCACGCTTCAGAAGCTTTGCAATTTTAAGAGTGCTGCATCCCTCTCACTATTTTTGACTTTTCTGAGCCTGTCAAGTCCTTCTTTTGACCCATTTTGCCAAAGGAAAGGAAGTTGCCTAATAATTATGCACACCTGATATAGGGTGTTGATGTCATTAGACCACACCCTTCTCATTACAGAGATGCACATCACCTAATATGCTTAATTGGTAGTAGGCTTTCGAGCCTATACAGCTTGGAGTAAGACAACATGCATAAAGAGGATGATGTGGTCAAAATACTCATTTGCCTAATAATTCTGCACTCCCTGTATATACATTCTATTTAACAAATACTATTAAGAAGTTCAATAGTTCATGTGGTAGGGAATCTAGTAAATTGATACATAATAGATACAAATATATCATTTTGAATGTTTCTATATAGAATATTGCATAATTCGAATATTACATTTAAAGAAAGCATTAGAAATACTATTACAAACATATAAATTCGACTTTTTCAAATTCGAATATTGCATAATTCGAATATTACATTTAAATAAAGCATTATAGAAATACTATTACAAATATATCAATTCAAATTGTTCTAAACTAATATTTTCGAATGTAATCGTAAAATTCAAAATCGAACATTCGAAAATCGAATGTTAGAATGTTATGTAAATATTCGAAATTTGATTCAAACGAACAAATGTGTTAAAATTTGTTTCATTTTTTTGTACCCTCCCCTTGTCATATCCTCAAGTTGCTGTGGCTCTCCATTTTAATCAACAGACCAGCGTCCATCTTATAATGGCCCACCTCCGGCTCCTAAATTAAGTTCCACTGTAAAGAACACTAGAACAAACTAAGGAACATAGGAGAATAAAACTACATTGATTCTTAAGAAATCTACTGGAATGGCCATTATTGTATTTGTGTCTGCAAGATCTTCAGACACCATTCTATTCAGATTATTTTCCCTTAACAAAACAAATAAATTAACAAATATTTGACACTTACAAGCATTTACATTAACTGTTAACTGTTTAACATAACTAAACAGATCTATGAATATTTAACAATTAGACACATTTACCAAACGCCTTTTACAAACGATGTGCGAGATATCATATATTAACACAAGCATAGAAGTAATGGCTTAAAGGCCAGAATGTGTATACAATTTGAAGTATCAAAATACTTATAGGAGAAAAATAAAATAAAAAATAATTTCTGATATACGGGGGGGGGGGAAATCTAGAAAGATAGAGTAAAAAACATTAAAATGTAGATTTCATTATAAAAAAAAATAAAAAATGAAAATTGATGTAAAATACATTCAAGCAAAGGTTATGAGAAGGTAATTTACCAAAACACAAACTTTGATAACACAAACACCATGCTAAATAGTTGCCTGAGCTCTGGAATTCTGGAAAATTTCATTATTTTAGTATGTTGATTTACCTTTCATATATGACAAATTAGGATCATAAAATTCCTCTTTCTCTACACATTTAGCCTGATTTCAGATACCAAATACCAGTTTTTCTTATGACATTAGACGCATTTTACACTCAATCCATCTTACTATTCTGTAGCAGTTGTCAGTTTTATGACCTTGCTGAGTTAAGTTATCTGGATGATGAAATGAAATATCCAATGATTCAACATACATGGCAAATTCTCTGTATAAAGATATGTTCATTTTGTTCTTGGGAGCATGGTGGTCAGAGATACAAACAATATTCTTCATTGCAATATCAGTAAATAGCACACAGTTTATATGTTTAAAATTAACCTGTTATTTGCAAAACTCCATAGAAGCAAGATATTAAGAGCTAGATTATAAATTGAGCTCTAAATTATCACGCGCCCACAAATGGGCAAATTTGCCCATTTGCGGGCACATGATAATTAACCAGCCATTACAAGTAGCTAGTTATTGGTACTGCGAGCTTGCGGTAGCAATTAGTGCTCAGAAAATTAGCCAGAGATCCAAACATTAGTAATGTTGATATTAAAAAAAAACAGTAAATACAGTAGATTTGCATAATCAACATATGCATGATAAGACAATGCAATTGCGCTTAGTCTAAACTTTAAATGAGTAGTAGATTATTTTTCTGACAAATTTCAGTTATGTCTATTTCTGCTCCTCCTGTATCATGTGACAGCCATTAGCCAATCACAAATGCATATGCATTTATTCTATGAATTCTTGCACATGCTCAGTAGGAGCAAGTGACTCAAAAAGTGTAAATATAAAAAGACTGTGCACATTTGGTTAATGGAAGAAAATTGGAAAGTTGTTTAAAATTGCATGCTCTATCTGAATCATGAAAGTTTAATTTTGACTTGTGTGTCCCTTTTAAGAAAAAAAAAATAACACATTCAAGTTGTAAATTCTAACTTGATATTACAAGTCCATAGTAAATCCTATTTACCAGAGATGGGTTAGCATGACCAACATCACTATAGTACAACCTATACTTTTAATGGATCTCATGACCAAGCTAAATAGTGCTGGTATTACAAGTTGAAAGTTATAGGTTGTGCTCGAGTGAAAGCCGAAACTGCGCTAGAATATTTAGCAGGCCTTGAGACCTGAAGTAAAATGTAAGGGTTAAAAAAAAAATCACAAAACACTTTAAAATAAACCATTACACTCTATATATACTTATTATTGGTAAAAAGATTTTATAGGGTTAAAAAAATGATATGGTATATGGTATGGCAAGGTGTTTGACTGGAAAGGGCTTATATATATATATATATATATTTATATATATATATATATATATATATATATATATATATATATATATATATATATATATTATATATATATATATATATATATATATATATATATGAGTGTGAGTGTGTGTGTGTGTATGTCTAAATAAGTGTAATTATACATTTTTAAACACATATTGCTGCTGTAATGCAAAATCCTGAAAAAGTACAGATAAGTTAGGAGGAAAATATTTGTCTGTGAGTATTTAGATTGACATTTTTTTATTAAACATTTTAACAATATACAATACATTTCGTTCTGCAAAGAAATTAGCAAAAATCAGCATATTTGAACACTGACTAAATTAACATATACTGTATGTTCTCTCTTTTCACAGATACAACCCTTCAATCATATAGAAGCAATTGATATAGTTGGTTCTCCAGTGTGTTTAAGAAGGATGACCAGATAAGGATTCTGTTTTATGAATTCACATTGTACAAAGCTCAAAAAGGCAAAGTTTGAAATGTTAAACCAATAAAACATATATTAATAAAAACAACAGTTAGTCATGCTGTATATTATTTGTCATCTAAATAAATTCTAATACACTTACTTAAATGATACGTTTCATAAGTATTTTAACCCTAAGATCTCAGGAATAAAGCTTGTCAATAGAAGTTCAAGCAGAGTTATCGGGTACCCTATTTGTTAGAAATTGATTTTGTAGTTTATCTTTTTGAAGTAACCAGTAGTACCATACCTTGTGGAATGTTTCTAAGGTGCTTTGGAATGGATATGTGTTGCTGTTTTGTACATAGAGTATATATATTCAATTTTATTTATAATTTCTCCCCATGTAGGAACTGTCTGTGAGTATTTAATTGATATGATTTTTATTGAACACTCATCATATTACTGTACAGACTATACAATAATGGAAATACAGCCTACACTCCAAAGTCTGGTGGCATATCATCAATATGAATACAATACAGTTCCAATCCCAACCAGCCATCGCAAGCTTAGGAGGTAGCCCTAGAACCAGTTTTGTCCATACTTTGTATTTAGTTCATATATTAGTTCATTAAAGTGAATATAAATTTTTATGCTAAAGTGCCCGGTTTTAAAAAATTCAATAAAAACAGGGGCACTTTAATTCATCAAAATTTACATTTTACTCATGTTGAGAAAAAATACTTACCTTTTAAACTTGACAGCCGCTCCAGCTTCCCCCAGTCGTCGCAAGTTCAATCCGATTGGATCAGCCAATCGGATTGAACTTGATTCTGATTGGCTGATTCCATCAGCCAATCAGAATATTCCTACCTTAATTCCGATTGGCTGATAGAATCCTATCAGCCAATCGGAATTCGAGGGACACCATCTTGGATGACGTGATTTAAAGGAACAGTCATTCGTCGTCTAGTCGTCGGTTGAAGAGGATGTTCCGCGTCGGCTTGGAAGAAGATGGTTCCGCTCCGCTCCAGAAGAAAGAAGATTGAAGATGCGGCTTGATAGAAGACTTCATCCCGATGATGGACTTCCGACTTCAGCCCGAGGATGGATTTCTTCAGTCGCCGCTTGGATCCAGACTTCAGCCCGAGGATGGACGTCACTCTTCAGCCCCCCGCTTGGGCTTGGATCAACACTTCCGAGGCTTGGATCAAGACTTCCGAGGACGGATCGGTGAACCTGGCAGGGTGAAGATAAGGTAGGAAGATCTTCAGGGGCTTAGTGTTAGGTTTATTTAAGGGGGGTTTGGGTTAGATTAGGGGTATGTGGGTGGTGGGTTGTAATGTTGGGGGGGGTATTGTATGTTTTTTTTTAAAGGCAAAAGAGCTGAATTTCTTTGGTTCATGCCCTGTTCAGGGCTGGTAAGGTAAAAGAGCTTTGAACTTTTTTAATTTAGAATAGGGTAGGGCATTTTTTATTTTGGGGGGCTTTGTTATTTTATTAGGGGGCTTAGAGTAGGTGTAATTAGTTTAAAATTGTTGTAATATTTTTCTAATGTTTGTAAATATTTTTTTATTTTTTGTAACTTAGTTCTTTTTTATTTTTTGTACTTTAGTTAGTTTATTTCATTGTAGTTATTTCTAGATATTTTATTTAAATAATTTATTGATAGTTTAGTGTTAGGTTTAATTGTAGATAATTGTAGGTATTGTATTTAATTAATTAATTTATTGCTAGTGTAGTGTTAGGTTTATTTGTAACTTAGGTTAGGATTTATTTTACAGGTAATTTTGTAATTATTTTAACTATTTTAGCTATTAAATAGTTCTTAACTATTTAATAGCTATTGTACCTGGTTAAAATAAATACAAAGTTGCCTGTAAAATAAACATTAATCCTAAAATAGCTATAATATAATTATAATTTATGTTGTAGCTATATTAGGGTTTATTTTACAGGTAAGTATTTAGCTTTAAATAGGAATAATTTATTTAATAAGAGTTAATTTATTTCGTTAACTTAGGGGGGTGTTAGGGTTAGGGTTAAAATTAGCTTTAGGGGTTAAAAAATGTATTAGAGTAGCAGTGAGCTCCGATCGGCAGATTAGGGGTTAATACTTGAAGTTAGGTGTCGGCGAAGTTAGGGAGGGCAGATTAGGGGTTAATACTATATATTATAGGGTTATTGAGGCGGGAGTGAGGCGGATTAGGGGTTAATAACTTTATTATAGTAGCGGTTAGATCCGCTCGGCAGATTAGGGGTTAATAAGTGTAGGCAGGTGGAGGCGACGTTGAGGGGGGCAGGTTAGGGGTTAATAAATATAATATAGGGGTCGGCGTGCGGACGGCAGATTAGGGGTTAATAAGTGTAGGTAGCTGGCGGCGACGTTGTGGGGGGCAGATTAGGGGTTAATAAATATAATATAGGGGTCGGCGGTGTTAGGGGCAGCAGATTAGGGGTACATAAGGATAACGTAGGTGGCGGTCGGCAGATTAGGGGTTAAAAAATGTAATCGAGTGTCGGCGATGTGGGGGGCCTCGGTGTAGGGGTACATAGGTAGTTTATGGGTGTTATTGTACTTTAGAGCACAGTAGTTAAGAGCTTTATGAACCGGCGTTAGCCCAGAAAGCTCTTAACTACTGACTTTTTTCTGCGGCTGGAGTTTTGTCGTTAGAATTCTAACGCTCACTTCAGCCACGACTCTAAATACCGGAGTTAGAAAGATCCCATTGAAAAGATAGGATACGCAATTGACGTAAGGGGATCTGCGGTATGGAAAAGTCGCGGCTGAAAAGTGAGCGTTAGACCCTTTCCTGACTGACTCCAAATACCGGCGGTAGCCTAAAACCAGCGTTAGGAGCCTCTAACACTGGTTTTCACGGCTACCGCCAAACTCTAAATCTAGGCCTAAGATAGGTCCTGCCATATTGTTTGTATCTTTGGGCATCTCCATCACATATGAATATATGTACCTAATTCTAAACAGCCCCTATAGCAGTGTCTGGAACCCCCTTTAACCATATGTGCTGTTTTCAGTGGGGTAAGATACCAATGAAACATAGTTTTTATACAATTCTCTCTCAAGTCGGCACTAAGCAGACCTCTACTAGAGTTGGGAAAAATCTGGTTCCACTTAGCTAAGTTTAATTCTTCATCTCTGTCCCCTTGCCAGTGAAGAATAGTAGTAGATTTGGATGTTAAACTTATTTCTTGTGTGTAAAGATAAAGCTGGGAAACTGCCTGTTTTTGTATATTATTGCAAAACTTTTCGAACGTAGTTTTGATCTTAATTTCCTGTGGAGAGCTGATATATATATGTATAACAGATGCTATCTGTAGGTACAAAAACCATGGCAAGCGTATAGGATCAAGTTTCTGTTGCAGTTCGTTAAAAATCAGCATTTTCCTGTTATCAAAGAAGTCAGCTATACGGTATAGGTCTTTATGGGCCCATTTATCTATTTGTCATCATGATTCTACTAGTAATAAATATTTTAAGTGTTTGATTAAAGAATTAGTGGGTAATAAAGTTCCATCTCTATTAGCCAGTCCTAGTTGTCGAACCGTCATTCCAGTAATTGGATTTTTGTATTCAGCGTTGCCTTTGCATTTTTCCTTGTCCCACAAGATGTCATCTGGTGAGTCATACCCCCCAATAATAGCTTCTAGTTTAGGCCATATCACATAATCTTGTATCCTGCCTAATAAGGAGTTTGTGGCTAATCTAGCCGCGGTGTAGTAGTCTGCCAAATTAGGAGCTCCAACTCCACCCAATCGTCTATGTCAGGCAAGAATATCTTGAGATATCCTCACGTGTTTAGAGTCTCTGAGAAACTTATGTAAATCCACCTGCAGAGTTTTAAGGTGAGATCTATCTAATTTAATTGGTAGAGTTAGAAATAAATACAAGATTTTCGGGAGAATATTGATCTTAATAGATGACAATCTACCATACCCGGAAAAGTTATATTTCTTCCACTTTGCTAAGTCAGATCTTATTGATTTATATAGGGGGATATAGCTTGCTTTATATAGCTGTGTGGATTGTCTTGTTAGTTTTACTCTTAAATATTTTATTTTATTTTTTACCCATTTAAAATCAAAGTTTGCTTCTATCAATTTGATTGCGTGTTTGGGTAACCCTATCGGCAAAGCCTCATATTTGTCCAGATTTATTTTATATCCCAATATATCAGAATACTGTTGTATGATTTTATATAAATTGGGGAGAGATAGGAGTGGCTTAGTTACTGTCACTAACACGTCGTCAGCAAATAGGGTAATTTTGTGATGAATATTTCGTAATTGCAGTCCAGTAATGTTGGGAGGATTTCGTATATTTGCAGCTAGCAGTTCAATGCAAATTGAAAAAGAGAAGGGGAGAGAGCGGGCATCCTTGTCTGGTGCGGTTCAAAATGTCAAAGGTCTTGGATTGATGGCCAATTGCTCTAATATACGCTGGAGGTTTTGTGTATAGTCCCGGTAGTGCTGTCATGAAATGTCCCTTGAAGCCTAGTCTTGTCAATACGGACTGCATATATGTCCAATCCGCTCTGTCAAATGCCTTCTCTGCATCCAAAGATAGGACCAGTGAAGGAATTCCTTTGTGCTGTAAATAGTCCAGTACCATTATCATTCATCGTATATTGTCTGGGGCTTCCCTGTTTTTAATAAATCCCACTTTATTTTGGTGTATAATTGAAGGCAATATATGTTTAAGGCGATTTGCTAAAAATGTTGTCACAATTTTGATATCTTGGTTTATAAGAGAGATAGGTCTATAGCTAGAACATAATGTTGCATTTCTACCTTGCTTTGGGATTACTGACAATAGGTCAGTGGGTAAAGTTATAATAATATGGTTAGCAAACTTGACTAAATTGGGGAATAAAGTCTGTCTAAAAAGTCTGTAGTATTCACCTGTAAAACCATCGGAACCCGGACCTTCCCTGGTTTAAGATCCTTTATAGCTGACACAACTTCAATTTGGGTAATCTTATTATTCAATGTATCTTGATCTTCGTTTGTTAACATTTGGTAACTTGGCTTGATCTAAAAAACAAAACAAGAGAATAACGTGTGTGTTCATTATGTCGCACCTTTTTCCCATCATACAGATCTCTATAATACTCAGCAAAAGTATCCGCTATTTCTTGTGGATGAGATGTGGTGTGTCCCGTCCCTGTCTGTATAGTCAAAATCGCCATCATTTGATAACTGTCTTTAATTCTTTTAGCCAAGTATTTGTCTGGTTTGTTTGCATATATGAAGTAATTTGTTTTAAGTCTTTGAGCTGTTTTAATTGAGCTATCGTTTAGTAGTGTAAATAAAGCCTGTCTTTTATGTTGCAATGTTTGTAGGATAAGTTGTGAGTTTGTTCGCTTATGTTCTCTCTCTAGTGTCCCTATCTCAGCCTGGAGGCTAGCAAGTTGTACATTAGTCTTCTTTTTGTAAATGGCTTTTTCTTTTATTAATAATCCCCTAACCACTAATTCATGAGCCGCCCAGACAATGATCGGGTTCGTGGATGTGTCAGTGTTAATCTCCCAATAGTCACTCATATGTCGTAATAAATTGTCTCTATTAGTGGGATTTTTTAAACATGTTGGGTCAAAAGCCCACGTTTTAATTCTTCCTGGTTCCCCCATAAAGCCCATCTGGAGTTGTGTGATAGCATGATCTGACCACACACACATGTATGCTGGCCGATTGTAGGGTGGGTTGTATTTGGTTTGTGAATATTTAGTCAATCTTAGTATAACACTTAAGCGCTGAGAAATAAAAAGTAGTGTCTGATGTGTCACCATATAATGTCACCCAAGCATCTTGTAGACCATGCAGAGACAACATATCAATGATTTTCTTAGCTATACTCTTTTGTCTTTTTTCTTTGTCATATCAGTTAGATCTACATTAAAATCCCCTGCTAGGATAATTCTTATTTTAGACCAGTTCGTAAGTAAGTTGGAAATATGTATAAAAAAAACATCTTGTTGTTCATTTGGTGTGTATATATTTCACAATAAAACCTCTATGTCTTGAATACACCCGTGTACAATTATATACCGACCCTCCTTATCTTTTATTGTTTCTCTATGCACAAAACTTAAGGATGAATGTATCAATATGGATACTCCTTTTGTTTTAGTGTCTGAGGTGGCATGAAAGTGTTGTGTATATTCCCTAGACCAATATGTCGGTATGTGAGATTTAGCAAAATGTGTTTCTTGGAGGTAAGAAATATTACCTTTAAGTTTTTTATATTGTGTTAAAGCTGTCCTTTTTTATATCAGAATATAGTCCCCTCACATTGTGTGAGATTAGATTTATTCCAGGAATAGTTAATACCATAACCGTTTTTCTGCGTCACGTTTAATATTATGCAAGATATAAGTCTCACCAGTTGAATATTTCAGTGAGTGTTTTAGTGGTACCTATTTGTGGTGTACAGTGAAACAAGTGCACTTCAGAATAGTGAAGTACCTTAAATAAACAAAATTCAATAATTAAAATCATACAATAAAAATAACAAAATAAACATAACAGATAATGCAACATTTGCAATGAAGAACATTAAAGGTAGTGCAATTCTATTCCTTATTAGAGTAGTATACATCTCTATGGGTGATTCTAAAACTGAAAAAGTGTATAGTAATGCATTATCTTCAAGCAATAAAATATTCTACAACAGTTCCATACAATAACCACAGTTTACAATTACCAATATTACCTGAACTCTGTCATATAGGCTATGTAATAAAATATAAAGTAGGTTACCGAGTCCTGCAGCTGCTATACCTCTACAATGCCTTTATTTATGTGGTAATTTTAGTCACTGGTGTGTATTATCTTAGGTCTTATACCTTCTTCTATTAGCTCTGGACTAATTTGATTTCTTGGGACAAGGTCAGCGCTCCTGTTGCATCCGCTGGATCAGTTTCTGGGGAGATCTCCGGAGGTTCCAGTCCAAAAAGTTTGCATACACCAGGAATCTCTGTAATTGACTTGATTGTAGTCATCTTTCCGTCTTTGAGTATATTTAAAGTGAAAGGAAAGCCCCAGCTATAGGGGATTTGATGTTTTCATAGCAATGACGTTAGTGGACGAAGTTTGTTGCATTGTTGCAAAGTTCTTATACAAAGATCTTGAAAAAATTGTTCCACATTCCCCTGAAATTTAAATGTGGGGTTTTTCCTGGCTGCATTCAGGATCTTTTCTCTGTCAGTAAACTTGAGAAATTTTACTATGACATCCATTGGTGGTAAGTCTCTTTGAGGTCTTGCCCTCAGAGCTCTATGAGCTCTTTTTATCTGGTACTCTGTGTCGTCCGTGTCTGATGTGATAGCTCCAAAATGTTTTTGGAGATAGGGAAGTAGATCTGAGGAGTTGGCTGACTCAGGTATACCTTTGAGCCTAATGTTTGATCTCCTACTTTGATTCTCTATATCCTCCATCTTATCGTGAAGATCCATCAATTGTTGTTGCTGAGAAGACACTGCTTGCGATATTACACATACATTTTCTGACAGATTATCTTTATCATTTTCCAATGATTCAACTCTATTCCCAAGTTCTACCATCTCATTTTTAATATCTGATAAGCTACTAGTAACAGTGGTGTGTAGACTGTCCATTTTATCCCGCAGTTTCTCAAAATTAGTAGTAATATCTTGTTTGATACTAAAAGATGTAGGTCTACCTTAGCCGCTGGTGTTTGATCATCAAGGGACATTTGTTGTCCGGGTTCTGAATCTGATTCTTCTTCATTAACATTGGATCTGGTTGTTTATGATTTTTAGCTGTTCTAAGATAGGTATCATAGCAGTGGATTTAGTAGCTTTTTCAGGTTTATTAATCTTCCTCTTAGACATATTGTACAAATGTTTAGGTATCCTAATTCAGCGTGCTGAGAGACAAGTTTTTCTTTTTGCAATAGACGCTTTATGTATGCCAGTACATATTGGCGCACTTTAGAACTTCAGGTGGCATCTATTATTTCCAGCTTCCTCTGTTGTGATAAGCGCTTTATTTATATGCAGATGTATTGGCGCCCTTTATAGATCAGAATGAGGTCTGTTGTATATGGTGTTTTACTTTTACCAACTTCTGTTGGAGTGGGAGACAGACTGCTTCTTAGAATATATTTATAGTATTTGTCCCCTCTATAGTTCCAATCAAAAGTAGGATTAACCCCTCAGATATTATATATAGTCGTTTATATATCTGTTATGTCGGTCTCTGTTGTATGGATTGTGCACTTCAGATTCTCATTACTTGTTAGTGTTTAGAATTCACCCATTTTTTTTAAATAAACTTATCATCATCAAATGGCTTATATATATCTTGTAGTTATGAATTTTAGTAACGTAATTCAGACACCGAAACATCCATCCATCATCCCAAGTTACATGTTTGCTTGACAAGCGTTTAAAATGCTTACTGCTCGATGTTCGGCACTTGCATAGTCGCTCCGATGTGATCATCTTTGCCTTGGCAGCTTCTGGGACTTCTATGTAGTGTCTGTAAAACCTTTTAGCAAGCCGTGTAGTGAGTTAATATGGCGTCCGCATGTTGCAACTTCACCTCTGTATAATTTATTTTCTCCTCTGTGCGACAACTCTGATGCAGCAGATGTGCTGAAGTCGATCGGACTATATCTTCCACACTAGCCTCATGTGTTGCTGCTACTCACATTTAAATGTGTAGGTTTAGATCACCTTCTCCATTAAATCACTACCCAGAGCTCAACACTCACACAGTCACCAATGAGCGCTGTTTGGCTCCGCCCCCCTGTGAGTATTTAAAGGGACAGTTCACCCAAAAACTTTCTCCCCTTTAAATTATTCCCAATGATCCTTTTTACCTGCTAGAGTGTATTAAATTGGTTGTAAGTAGCTCCTTTACTCATATTTCAGCATTTGAAATAGCTGATTTAGCTTGTGGTTTCCCAACCTATACTGAAAGTTTTGATACTGGCGTATACGCTATTGACAAGCCTAAGTAAACACAGCCAGCAGAAGAGATTACATTCTCAGTGGGGGCATGATAGTTAAGTAATAAAATTATAATTTTCCATTGTTCTCTATATGTATTGAGCTTTGGTGTTCCAGACAAATATAAGATAAGGAAGCAAGAGTGTGTACATAAAAGTGATAACATAATGAAACATGGCATTACCTGAAGCTCAACCCATTGCAATAGGCTGTGGTTTCAAAGCACAAAACCAGCTACTTCAGATACACAAATAAACCCGAAAATGCAATTTCTCAAATATTTTATACACTGCAGTTGGTATAACAAGTCATTTAAAATACATTTATGGAAAAACAATTTTACAGTGTACTGTCCCTTTAAAGGGACATGAAACCCAAAATATTTACTTTCATGATTTAGATAGAACATACTATTTTAAACAACTTTCCTGCTTACTTCTATTATCAAATTTTCTTCATTTTCTTGGTATCATTTGTTGATGGAGCAGCAATGCACTACTGGTTTCAAACTGAACACAAGGGTAAGCCAATGACAATCGGTATATATATGCAGCCACCAATCAGCAGTTCAAACCTAGGTTATTTGCTGCTCCTGAGCTTTTCTAGATAAACATTTCAGCAAAGGATAACAAGAGAAGAAAGCAAATTAAATAATAGAAGTAAAATTGAAAGTTGTTAAAAAGTGTATGCTCTGACTCTAATCATGGTCTAATTATAACTTTATTGTCCCTTTAATAAACTCAAGATTAAACAATTAAACTAAATTATGACATGTAAATGATATAACATCGACCCGTGCCTTTCTAGTTTAAATGATTTCTCTAATAAAACATAGGAATAATGATAATTACATAAAATCAAACTCTGTGAAACCCACAGAAAAAAAAATGTTTAAAATGTTTTCTCTGCAGCAACATCATGAATAGAACAGATACAACAATAGAGTTATTTTCCAGATACCTTGAGAATCCATTTAGTCCACGTTGCAAGGTAGTTAGAAGAAACAGGGCAACAAGGAAGAATTTAATAAGTAAACATTTTGTTCTGAATATTGAGATCTTAATTTATGAGTCATCTTTTTATACCATTTCAGTCAATCTACCACAAATAATCATCTATAATGGAAAAGTATGGTGAGCAGAAAAAGATTTTGTTCTTGATAAATGTTAACCTACACTTGGAAGGGTAAATTAATATGGAGTCATAGGGAATGAGAGGTACATCTTATGGTTTTCATCATTTTTGATAAAAGAAATACAACTTTCAGAGTAACTTCCAATTGGATTGCCACTTGCCAAGGTTGCAAAAAATCTGATTGAATGGATATGAAAGTTAACCCTCAACTGGAAAGTAGGGATATAAACTTGTCTGTGACGGAATAACTCATAGGACTCCATTTGTTAAGCAGTGGATGCTACTTCGGAGGCCCATCTTTTAGGCTCACCTTAAATGGAAGTTAAGAAGCAGCAGTCGTAAGACAGCCCCTGCTAGCAGCTGAATGGCTGCCATTAAGCAAGGGGGCGGCATGACATAAGCATTTCACCATATGCTGCCCACATTTAACGAATCATGTCCGCTTGACATTTAATAAATCAACCCCATAGTATTATTAGTATTAGTATAAGAGCATTTATTTGTAAAGCGCCTCAAGATTCCGTAGGGCTGGGTACATAAGTGGTACAAAATAACATTGCTTATAACGGAATACATAAACAGACTAAATGAATCAAGTAAATACAAGAAAATGAGGACCCTGCTCTGAAGATTTAGCTTGTCAGTTAGGATGATGAGGACCTTTTAGAGAAGAAGCAGTAAGCCTCTAAATAGGTGAGTTTTAAAAAAAAAAACACTTATACAAGTTTATCAGAATCCTAGAAGAGGAAACAAACAGAGGCGCCTCTAGGTGGGACCGTAGCCGTTGGGAACTATTGGCCAGGAGGGCTGGTTGTTGAGTCAGCCGAGTGGCTCAGAAGTCTTGGCTTGGCTCATTAGCACTATTGTGTGCTTCACTGCACATGAGTGGTTTTCTTATTTGCCTGTTTTGTATCTTTTACCTGATGATATTGCACCTAGAGGCGCCTCTGTTTGTTTCATCTTTTATGATTCTGAACTACTTCTGACGTTTTCACCGGAGAGCTGGTTGTCACAACGGTTATATCCTAAGACTTTCCTTTTGGGACATACATATATTTTTTGAACAGATTCCAATCATTGTTGGTTGTGTGTTTAAACCATTTGTATGTTTTATTAGGGGTTGTTTATCTTCTCTTATATATTTTGCCAGTTTGTTTTAAGGGTGCCTCCTATGAGTATTTGAGTGACACACTTTTGTGACTCTCTCTTACTTTAGTATTAACTTATACAAGTTTAAAGAAATTCTGATGGACTGAGTGAGAGAGAGTTCTAGAGAGTAGAAGCAGCACATGAGAAGTGTATTTCCATGACAGATACATGAGAATGAATTACTTAAGATCTTAGACACTCAGCTGCATACAGAGGTTTTTAATCATTTAAATGTTTGTGATTAAGTAAATACAAATGACAGCAGGTTGCAGTCAGATCATCCAACAAGCTAGGTTTACTCAAAAGAATTTGGTTCTCTAATTGTTCATAAAGGACTCTTTCAAACAAAGGAATTAATCCAGTAGAGGCTCCTCCATAGGTGCAGTAGAGGAATCGCCTCATACATTTTTGGGCAACAACAAAAATAAATAAAATGTTATTGTAAGGTGGGACAGTTAGTTAACTTACTAATTATTTTTCAGGTGGAGGTTGGGGGTTAGTTTAAAATATTTATAAAAATGTGTTTAACAACAACAACAACAAATATCATAGAACATACTGTCAAAAGGATCCAAGGACGTTTTTTTGAAATGTGCACTATCTGAGAGCACTTTGCACATCCTTAGATGTCCCTAATTTTGATGTCAGCCATTCAGTTTTAATATGGATGTTTAAGAACAGATGTCCTTAAGAAAAAAGAAAATGTCCTTATTGGCTGACAGCATATGGGGTGGGGTTACTTGCCAAACGCTGAACACACCCTTTTGATTCAAACACCCAAGAGTTCCAAGAGCTGCAAATGCGGGAGACACCGCCATCAAGGTGTGTTTACAATGTTTTATTTATTGTTGATTAACCCACTCTGACAGGGAATAAAGCACTCCATCTATACAGGTCCATGTTACTGACATGATGCTCATTTCTTATCCAGGATCAGAAGAGGAGAGTTGCAGTACTCAGCTTCCCTCCCCCCACCCAGTGACTCAATGCAACTACTGTTTAAGGGGAAGACTGTTACTTTATCAGGCAAAACAGACATTAAAGGGACACTAAACCCAAAATCTTTCTTTCATGATTCAGATAGAACATACAAATTTAAACAACATTACAATTTACTTCTATTATTTATTTTGCTTCATTTTTTAGATATCCTTATTTGAAGAAAAAGCAATGCACATGGGTGAGCCAATCACATGAGGCTTCTATGTGCAGCAACCAATCAGCAGCTACTGAGCATATCTAGATATGCTTTTCAGCAAAGAATATCAAGAGAATAACACAAATTAGATAATAGAAGTAAATTAGAAAGATGTATAAAAATGCATTCTCTTTCTAAATCATGAAAGAAAAAATGTGGGTGTCATGTCCCTTTAAGCTTCTGCACAACAAGAACAAAATTTTATAAACCCAAAAATACTGGACAGTCCCATAGTTTGTGGAAAAGCATACATTAGAAGGCTTAGGAGCAATAATGTACTACTGTTGTTGATTGGTGGCTGCATATATAAGCCTCTTTTTATGGGCTCACGAGATGTGCTCAGCTAGCTCCCAGCAGTGATTTTTTGCTCCTTCAGCAAAGGATACCAAGATAATGAAACAAATTTGGTAATAGATGAAAAAATAGAAAGTTATTTACAATTGTATGCTCTATATAAATTATGAAAGAAAAATGATGGGTTCCTGTCCCTTTAAATTGATTCATATGAGTAAAAAAGTCTTTGTTTAAAGAGTATACAGAATAACACATGGATTTAAGAGTTTCTATATTGGGATGGGCTAGCTTTAATAAAGACAGGAGAAAGAATTTCAAATCACAATCAGTAGTAAAAGTATCAGAAAAAAGCAATAGCACCAGAAAAATCAAGGGGCAGATAACAAGAGGCACGATAACAGTTATGCACAAGTGATAAAGGGTTTATCACTGCTGTTTGTGCACGTCGGGTCTAGCGCTTGTATTACAGGTTAAAAGTAAATGCAATTGCTTGAGCGCAATTGAAGTTAGCGCTCATTCGTATATCCCATCCTCAGAGCCCTGGTTAACACATAAAAAATACACTGAAAAGTACAGTTGCACTCATATTAACACTTTCTAATAAAATTATTAAAATAAAATATTGAACAAAAAAGTTATAAGGGCTCAAAGATATGAGGTCTCAGGTGAACAAAAAAGGCTGCAAAGGGCTTTAACATAGAAATACATACTTACATTCACATATCTAAATATGTATATGTATGTATATTTATATATATATTTTTTTTTATTTATATGTTTATATATGTGTGCATACAGTATGTATTTATATGTGTATATATGTATTTACAGACATATATACACATATAAGCACATAAATACATATATATGCACGTATATATAAGTGCATTGGAGCCTTTTGCAGTGAAGTAGATAAAAACATGTAAAAGCATATTTATGCAATATTTATCCTATAATGTAAAAGGCCAGGTACAGTATGTTTGTCAGATGAAGTCATGCGCAGTAGAGAATGCACAAAGACAAACATACCTGGCCTTGAACAGAAGAGAGTGTGAGCGGAAGCGGCCATGGTGGGGGGCATGGCCAGATGTGAGCGCCTTAAAGGGAGGTTGGCAGGGCGGGCATGCAAAGGGGGTGGGTTGGGTGCATGTGTGATGGAGGCGTGGTCGACGGGAGCACCTGTGGTAAGGGCGTGGGTGTGCAGGAGTGGGCGAGTTTGAGAGATAGTGCAAAAGAGGAGGGAGAGAGAGAGGAGAGAGCTAAACAGAGAGAGGGAGAGAGAGCAAAAGAGAGGGGGAGAGAGAGAAAAAAAGAGGAGGGAGAGAAAAAGAGGGGGAGAGAGAGCAGAAGTGAGGGTAGAAAGAGAAAAAGAGGGGGAAGAGAGAGCAAAAGAGAAGGGGGAGAGAGAGCAAAGAGGGGGAGAGAGAGCAATAGAGGGGACAAAGAGCAATAGATAGGGAGAGAAAGCAAAAAAGGGGAGAAGAGACAGAGCAAAATAGGGGAGAGAGAGCAAAAGAGAGGGGAGAGAGAGCAAAAGAGGGGGAAAGAGCAAAAGAGGAGGGGAGATAAAGCAAAAGAGAGGGGGGAGAAAGCAAGAGAGGGGGTAGAGAGAGCAAAAGAGAGAGGAGAGAGCGCAAAAGAGAGAGGGAGAGAGAGCAAAAGTGAGGGACAAGACAGCACAAGAGAGGGGAGAGAGAGTAAAAGAGAGGGGAGAGAGAGCAAAAAAGGGGGAGAGAGAGCAAAAGAGGGAGAGAGAGAGCAAAAGAGGGGAGAGAGAGCAAAAGAGGGGGAAGAGACAGCAAAAGAGGAGGCAGAGAGAGCAAAAGAGGGGGGTAGAGAGAGCAAAAGAGAGGCGTGAGAGAGAAAAAAACGGGGAAGAGAGAGCAAAAGAGGGGGCAGAGTGCAAAAGAGAGGGGAGAGAGAGCAAAAGAGAGGGAGAGAGCAAAAGAGGGGTGAGAGAGCAAAAGAGGGGGAGAGAGAGCAAAAGAGGGAGAAGAGAGCAAAAGAGGGGGGGAGAGAAGCAAAAGAGGGCGAGAAAGCAAAAGAGGGCACGAGAGAGCAAAAGAGGCGGGAGAGAGAGCAAAAGAGAGGGATGAGAATACAAAAGAGGGGGACGAGAGAGAGCAAAAGAGAGGGGGAGAGAGAGCAAAAGAGAGGGGGAGAGAGAGCAAAAGAGGGGGGAGAGCAAAAGAGAGTGGGAGAGAGAGCAAAAGAGAGGTGGAGAGAGAGCAAAAGAGGGGGAAGAGAGAGAGCAAAAGAGGGGAGAGAGAGCAAAAGAGAGGGGAGAGAGAGCAAAAGAGGGGGAGAGAGAGCAAAATAGATCAGAAAGAGAGCAAAAGAGAGGGGAGAGAAAGCAAAAGAGGGGGAGAGAGAGCAAAAAAGGGGGAGAGAGAGCAAAAGAGGGGCAGAGAGCAAAAGAGAGGGGAAAGAGAGCAAAAGAGAGGGGGAGAGCAAAAGAGGGGGTGAGAGAGCAAAAGAGGGGGGAGAGAGCAAAAAAGGGAGAAGAGAGAGCAAAAGAGGGGGAGAGAAAGCAAAAGAGGGCAAGAAAGCAAAAGAGGGCACGAGAGAGCAAAAGAGGGGGATGAGAGCACAAAAGAGGGGGATGGGGGAGAGAGCAAAAGAGAGGGGAGAGAGAGCAAAAGAGAGGGGGAGAGAGCAAAAGAAAGGGGAGAGCAAAAGAGGGGGGGAGAGAGCAAAAGAGAGGGGAGAGAGAGCAAAAGGGGGGGGAGAGAGCAATAGAGGGGGAGAGAAAGCAAAAAAGGGGGAGAGGAGACAGAGCAAAATAGGGGGAGAGAGAGAAAAAGAGAGGGGAGGAGAGAGAGCAAAAGAGGAGGGAGAGAGAGCAAAAGAGAGGGGAGAGAGAGCAAAAGAGGGGGGAGAGAGCAAAAGAGAGAGGAGAGAGAGCAAAAGAGGGGAGAGAGAAAGCAAAAGAGGGGGAGAAGAGCAAAAGAGGGGGAGAGAGAGCAAAAGAGGGGGGAGACAGAGTAAAAGTCAGGGACGAGAAAGCAAAAGAGGGGGAGAGAGAGCAAAAAAGGGGAAAGAGAGAGCAAAAGAGAGGGATGAGAGAGCAAAAGAGGGGGAGAGAGTAAGGAGAGAGTGGAAAGGAGTGGGGAAGAAAAGCAAAGAGAGGGGGAGAGAGAGCAAAAGAGGGAGGAGAGAGAGCAAAAGAGGAGGAGAGAGAGCAAAAGAGGGGAGAGAGAGCAAAAGAGGGGAAGAGACAGCAAAAGAGGAGGCAGAGAGAGCAAAAGAGGGGGGTAGAGAGAGCAAAAGAGGGGCTGAGAGAGCAAAAGAGGGGGGAGAGAGAGCAAAAGAGGGAAGAGCAAAAGAGGGGGGAGAGAGAGCAAAAGAGAGGGGAGAGAGAGCAAAAGAGTGAGGAGAGCAAAAGATAGGGGAGAGAGAGCAAAAGAGAGGGGGGAGAGAGCAAAAGAGAGGGAGAGAGAGAGTAAAAGAGGAAAAATGAGAGCAAAAGAGGGGGGAGAGAGAGCAAAAGAGGGGGGTAGAGAGCAAAAGAGGGGGTGAGAGAGCAAAAGAGGGGGAGAGACAGCAAAAGAGGAGATGAGAGAGCAAAAGATGGGGGAAAGAGAGAGCAAAAGTGTGGGGTGAGAGAGCAAAAGAGGGGAGAGAGAGCAAAAGAGGGGGAGAGAGCAAAAGAAGAGAGGAGAGAGGGGGAGAGAGCAAAAGAGAGGGGAGAGAGAGCAAAGAGAGGGGGAGAGCAAAAGAGGGGGTGAGAGAGCAAAAGGGGGGGGAGACAGCAAAAGAGGAGGCAGAGAGAGCAAAAGATGGGGGAAAGAGAGAGCAAAAATGTGGGGTGAGAGAGCAAAGAGGGGGAGAGAGAGCAAAATAGAGGAGAGAGAGCAAAAGAGAGGGGGGAGAAAGCAAAAGAGGGGGGAGTGAGCAAAAGAGGGGGAGAGAGCAAAAGAGGTGGAGAGAGCAAAAGAGGGGGAGTGAGAACAAAAGAGGTGGAGAGAGCAAAGAGAGAGAGTAAAAGAGGGTGGTAGAGAGAGCAAAATAGAGTGGAGAGAGAGCAAAAGAGGGGATGAGAGAGCAAAGAGAGGGGGAGAGAGAACGCAAGATGCAGGAGAGAGAGCAAAAGGGGGGGGAGAGAGCAAAAGAGGGGGAGAGAGAACAAAAGAGGGGGTGAGAGAGCAAAAGAGGGGGGAGAGACAGCAAAAGAGGAGGCAGAGAGAGCAAAAGATGGGGGAAAGAGAGAGCAAAAGTGTGGGGTGAGAGAGCAAGAGGGGGAGAGAGAGCAAAAGAGGGGGAGAGAGCAAAAGAGAGAGGAAGAGAGGGGGAGAGAGCAAAAGAGAGGGGGAGAGAGAGCAAAAGAGAGGGGGAGAGCAAAAGAGGGGGTGGGAGAGCAAAAGAGGAGGCAGAGAGAGCAAAAGAGGAGGCAGAGAGAGCAAAAGATGGGGGAAAGAGAGAGCAAAAATGTGGGGGTGAGAGAGCAAAAGAGGGGGAGAGAGAGCAAAATAGAGGGGAGAGAGAGCAAAAGAGAGGGGGGAGAAAGCAAAAGGGAGGGGAGTGAGCAAAAGAGGGGGAGAGAGCAAAAGAGGTGGAGAGAGCAAAAGGGGGGAGAGAGAATAAAAGAGGTGGATGAGAAGCAAAGAGAGAGAGTAAAAGAGGGGGTAGAGAGAGCAAAATAGAGTGGAGAGAGAGCAAAAGAGGGGGGAGAGAGAGCAAAAGAGGGGGGAGAGAGAACGCAAGATGCAGGAGAGAGAGCAAAAGAGGGGGGAGAGAGAGCAAAAGAGGGGGAGAGAGAACAAAAGAGGTGGAGAGAGCAAAAGAGGGGGGAGAAAGAGCAAAAGAGAGGGGGAGAGAGACAGACAAAGAAAGAGAGAGAGAGAGAAGAGAAAAGAGAGGAGGAGAGAGAGCAAAAAGAGAGAAGAGAGAGGGGGAGAGAGAGAGCAAAAGAGATGGTGGAGAGATTGCAAAAGAGAGGGGGAAGAGAGAGCAAAAGAGAGGTGGGAGAGAGAGAGCAAAAGAGAGGGGGGAGAGAGGAGCAAAAGAGAGAGGGAGAGAGAGAGAGAGCAAAAGAGAGGGGGAGAGAGAGAGCAAAAGAGAGGGGGGTGAGTATGAGCAAAAGAGGAGGGCGTAGAGAGAGAGAGAGCAAGGGGTGGGACCGCTGTACTGCAAAAAATGGCCCGTGTATACAGGCTTTAGGACTGTATTTAATAAAGGGTTTAACTATGAATTTACTGTAAATATTTCACATTTCAATATTCTGCACAGAGAGAGGGGGAGAGAGAGAGCAAAAGATACAACACAGACCCTCTCTGGATCAGGACGTCACTCCAAACTAGATGAAAGATCAGGAAGAAACTCGTCAGAGAAGTACCAAGAGGCCCACAGCAACTCTGAAGCAGTTAGAGGAATTTATAACAAAGAGTGGTCATTGTGTGCATGTGACACAATATCACAAATTCTCCACAAATGTGGCTTGTATGGGAGGGTTGCAAGAAAAAAGCCACTCCTCAAGAAGGCCACATGCAGTCACGACTGAGCTTTGCCATAAACACACCTAGGAGACTCTGATCTGAGGCATATGGAAAAGGTATTATGGTCAGATGAGACTAAAAATGAATTATTTGGCCTCATCACCAAACGATATGTCTGGAGGAAATCCAATACAGCTCACCATCCAAATAACACAATACCTACAGTATGGGGGGTGGTAATATCCTGTTTGGGGTGTTTCTCTGAAGCAGGCATTGGAGCACTTGTCAGGATAGAAGAAATAATGGATGGGCAAAATACCGTTCAAATTCTTGAGGAAATCTGCTGCCCTCTGCCAGGAAGTTGTCAATGGGAAGAAGGTTTACCTTCCAACATGACAAAGACCCAAAGCACGCAGCACAGTGGAGAAAAAGGTGGATGTCCTTGCATGGCCTAGTTCGAGCCCAGACTTAAACCTCATTGAATATCTGGACATGACTTGAAGACTGCAGTCCACAAATGGACACCATCAAATGTAATGGAACTGGAGCAGTTCTGCAAAGAAGAGTGGGCAAATATTGTACAGTTAGATGTGCAAAGTTAGTAGAGATATATCCCAACAGACTAAAAGCTGTAATTAAAGCAAAAGGTGGTTCAACAAAATACTGACACAAGGGGGTGATTCTGTTTTTGAAATGTCTTTATTTTTGCCTGACATGTTGGTGTTATATCTTTCACTTGGATGTTATAAGTTGCACTGAGTAATACAATGGATAAACAAATAACTGTGCCTGTCTTTATTTCAGGCTGCAAAGCAACAAAATGTGATTTTTCAAGGAGGGTGAGTCTTTGAATTACATTTTGTTATTACAGTGGGTATTGAATACTGAAACAACAAAGAATAAAGCCATTCCTTGGCAGACTGAAGTCAAGGCAGGTAAACAAGGAGCAGAAGAGGCTCATAGAGACAACATTGTTAATGTAAAATACTAAGCACTTTTCACAAGGCAGGATGCTCACAGGTCAAGAAGCACATTTAAAAGGCATAGTAAGCACCAAAAATGTAATTGATTAAAAAGATAGATAATGCGTTTATTTACCATTCCCCTGGTTTCCATAACTTTTTACCTCTGTAATTACCTTGTATCTAAGCCGCTGCAGATAGCCTCCTTATCCCATATCTTTTGATAGACTTGCATTTCAGGCAATTAGTGCTAAATCTTAAATAAACTCCATGCGCATGAGCATAATGTTATTTTATGAAACACATGAACTAACGCCCTCTAGCTTTAAAAAATGTCAATGCATGCAGATAAGTGGCGGCATTCAAGGCTTAGAAATTAGCATATGAGCTTACCTATGTTTAGCTTTCAACTAAGAATAGCAAGAGAACAAAATAAACATTTGATGCTAAAAGTAAATTATAAAGTTGTTTAAAATGAGATGCCTTATCTGAATCCTGAAAGTTTAATTTGGACTTTACTATCACTTTAATGTAGAGTGCGTGGGTATGCAGCAATAAACTTTAACAAAGTGCACTCAAGTTTAGGAGGGTACAGTTCAAGCAAAATGCTGAATGAACTTAACAAGGAAAACAGAACACAGGTTCACGAGAGTCTAGTTTCTGCAGAGTACTTAAGTATGCAGCAAACAATTCTTAAATGTGAAGGGTTGTGGTGAGTTGTTTCAGAGAGATACTGGTTTCATGCTTTTTTATAATTTTATCATTAAGATTTGGGGTACTACTGCATGCTACCCTTTTAGGAGAGAATTTAAATAGGTTGCAACATAGTTAAGCCCCATATACACTGTGTGCAGAATTATTAGGCAAATGAGTATTTTGACCACATCATCCTCTTTATGCATGTTGTCTTACTCCAAGTGTATAGGCTCGAAAGCCTGCTAAATTAAGCATATTAGGTGATGTGCATCTGTAATGAGAAGGGGTGTGGTCTAATGACATCAACACCCTATATCAGGTGTGCATAATTATTAGGCAACTTCCTTTCCTTTGGCAAAATGGGTCAAAAGAAGGACT